>NC_133618.1:223127398-223319898 GCF_048593235.1 Sminthopsis crassicaudata
ATTAAGTGCTAAAGCTTTTTTTTTTTTCAAAATCTGAAGCATTTAAATACAGATATTCCATTGACTTATATTCAGTACTCAGGCCCAATGCCTTGTTTCCCAAATTACCCAGTTTTTATATGTATTCTGTATCTATTTATTTGCTTATGTTCATTTTGTCTCTTCCTTCATAGAATGTTATTTCCTTCAGGGTAGAAACTATTCTGTTCTTGGTTTTGCATCCTCAGATCTTAGAACAATCCCTGACACATCATCATTCCTTCAAATTCTTGTTGATTGCTTACTTAAGTGTCAGTTCAGGGAGAACATTGATAAGGTAAGGTGTTATCTAGATACTGGTGATGATGTTGGTGAAGGGCCTTAGCATCTTGATCTATAAAGAGTACTCGAAGGAAAATAGGGCCTGGAGAAGCGAAGACTTATTGAGCCAGGGGGAAGGAGAAATATGTGTGATAAGCATCTTCAAGTTTTTGAAGAGTTGTCCTGCAGAAGAAAGATTAGCCTGTTTCAGCTTAGTTCTAGGAAGCAAACTGGGAACTGAGTGAAAATATAAATAATCCATATTGAAGCTCTGTACCAGGGGAAACTGCATAATGCATAGACCTCTGTCCAAAAATGAAATGGGCTCTCTGAGAAGGAATTGGGTTCACAAATGGATCAATGATCTCTTATTCTGTATGTTACTGAAGGTAGACCTTCCAGCTCTGCAAATATGTAATGCTCTGACTTTGTACTCATCATGGAATCTTCCTGAATCTTAGTTTTATTATCTATATAAAATGGTGATAATGGTACTATTAATACCTATCTCATATGGTTGTTATGAGGAAAACACCCTGAAAACCTAATGGCGCTATTCACAATGATCCAAAAGTCTTAGTGCAGTTTCAAGCTATAATAAGTTTGTTAATAAAGCTTAATTAGAAATTTGTTGTTAAAGCTTATTAATAAAGCTTAAAATCACACTAAGACTTTGGAAATGCCCCGCATAAATATAAATTATTAATATTAACACCACATGGTAGTGTTAAGGGCTAATGAGCGCTTCAAGATAAAATGAGAATTTAAGAGTAAAATTAAGTAAATTAAAATCAGATAAGGTGTATATAAGCTTCTATGAAATTTGGCTCATTCTATTCTTTTCCTAATAGATGATTAGATGGGAATGCCTTGACTAGATCTGGAAATGCTTCTAAGAAAAAAAATTAGTGATATTCTATCTTTCTTTTCTTTTTTTCTTTTTTTTTTTTTTTTTGATTGGTTATGATTTCATTGGTTAAAAGGTACTTCTGGTATTGAAATTCCTACGAATACATATCACCTATTGTTGTGGAGTCATGTCTCATTCTTTGTGACCCTATTGGGATTTTCTTGCCAAAGATTCTAGAGTGATTTGCCATTTCCTTCTCCAACTCATTGGACAGATGAGGCAAACACGGTTAAGTGATTTGCCCAGGGTCACACAGTAACTGTCTGATTCTGGATTTGAACTCAGAAATATGAGTTTTCCTGACTCCAGGCCCAACACTCTATTACTACCCCACCTAGCAGCCCCTGAACATCATCAACTGTTCTTAAACTTCTACTCTATTGACTCTACTGGGACCTTGAAGAAATTAATAGTGATTTCCCAATTATATTCCTAGAATGTGTCAATAGCAAGTCTTAAATCAGGTCTTCTTGTCTCCAAGGTTATCTATTTCTCTAAAGTACCCCATTACCTCTAAATGCTTGCTTTCTTGATTTTTTTCAGTGTTGTCAGTTTCTTTTATTTTTATATCATGTTCCTTTCCAGTATTTCTGTCTCATTTTATTAAACAAGTTTATAAAATAGTTGGATTTTTTGAGGTACAGTAAAACTAATGTGATTCTTCTTATTGGTTAAAGCTAGAATATATATGTTCACTGTTAATTCTGAGCTATTTGATCATTTAAAACAGGATTTATGGACCAAAAACAGAAAATCTGGACAGCACAAATTTTCATCACTGCTATTCATTGAAAGTAAGGGCCTTAAAATTGAAGGAAGTATATAGGTATTAGATGAGTAGAGAAAAAAGATGGTATTCAAGGAAGAATTCTGGACTTTTGGATGAGGGCTTAAGATATAAGAATGATGGTTTATTGGCCAGGGCTAGAGTATGCAAAAAGAGGGTAAGGAAAAATATATTTTCAGATCTAATTTAAAAGAATTTGAATTGAAAATATAAGGGAAATGACCCACATAAAAGCAAAACAAATATGCTTAACAAGAAACTGAAACCCAAGATAAGCATGAAGTTAACAGGTGAAGATAAGCTCCTTCCTGGAAGAAGCTATTTGGTTTTTTTTGTTTTGTTTTGTTTTGTTGTTATCTTCAGTACCTGGCAGAGGGGCTTTCTCTTAGTAAGTGATTAATAAGGTTTTTTTTTTTTTTAATTTACAGTTAAAAGAGCACTTATCAGCTCTCAGGAAATTTGTCACCCAGTAGGTAGGTTGCACAATGGTTAGAATGGTGGGCCTGAAGTCAGGAAGACTCATCTTCCTCAGTTCAAATACTGCCTCAGACACTAGCTGGGTGAGCCTGGGCAAGTCACTTAACTTTGCTTGCTTCAATTACTCATCTATAAAATGAGCTGGAGAAGATGGCCAACTACTCCATATCTTTTCCAAGAAATTCCAAATATGATCACATACAGTTGGATAAAGCTGAAACAATTGAATAACAACAATAAAAGTTGAATTAATTCTGTCCAGCATACTTAAAGAATGTATTGATGGGATTAGTGAGCTCCTGTTGGTGGTCTTTGAAATATAGGGTAGAATAGAATAGGTGCCATAGGCCTGAGACAGGAAAATATTGTCTTGATTTTCAAAAGTTGGAAGAAATTAGATTCATCAGACTACAGTCAGTGAACTCAACTTTGATTCTCATTAAATATAGAAGGGATTTAAATTATTTTTAAAGGAGTAATTTGTAAGCATTTATAATTGAAAGCAGTGACCACCAAGAACTGGAATTAGTTCTTAAAAAATCAGTCATGTCAAACAAACCTAATTTATTTTTGACAAAGCAACTGTTCAAGGTAGATGCAATAGGTATAAGAAACCTGGATTTCAACACTGCATTTGGCATAGTCATTAATGATGTCTTTGTGGACAAAATGGAGCAAGGTAGAGTAAATGATAATAACTTCTAGGTTTGGAGGTAGGATTTTTGGCTCAAATTTATTATTTCAATGACATAGAGCACTCCTAGTGAAGAGTTATCAATGTAGTTCTACAATTGTTTTGCAGAAATTGTTGTTGTTTGTACTTCATTCTCAAAGAGGACCATCATATCAGGAGATGATGCCATGACATGCAAGTGAATTAGATTTAAGTGAGAGGGCTGGGCAAGATCATCCTTATGCTAAAAAAATTATCTATATACACTGAGGGGTTAATTGATATTCCTGGGTCAGTTTCTGTTACACTCAAATCTCTCTGGTTCCAATGCCAACTCTTCATTGCGTTATATGCTCCTCAATAAGTATTCAATTAAGTGAATTCAAACTGGTTGAACGATCTGATTTAATATAGTGACTAATTGGTGAAGGTCAATCTGGAGGAAGTACCCTAGGCATGTTATAGGGCTTTGTCCTTGGTGCAATTTATTTAGTATTTTTCTTAGGATCTCATATGATAACCTATAAATTCATCAACTCTTATGTTTCTCAGAGCTGTAGTTGAGAGAAAAAGTTAATTCTGTTGCCCAATAGATCAGGATCTAAAACTAAAGGCCAACTAAAGTGACTAAATCTTGTAACCCAAAACTTGATGGTCATAAATAGGCTCAGAAATTGGTTATACAAGTATAAGATTGTGAAAACATGACTAGAGAATAATTCATGCTGGGCTTGTTATTGTTTGACCTTCTTTCTCAAAAAAGACTATGACATCAGGGAGGTATGCCATGATATGCAATTGAATTGGATTTAAGTGAGGGAAGCCGGGCAAGGTCACCTGCCTCATTTTTCCCTCCAGAGCCATCTGGGACCAGTGGCAAGACATAGATTAAGGTGACTGGAGATGGCTTTTCATGTTAGTAATTTCTGCAACAGCAACAAAGGCCAGAATTTTAGGGCATCATAGAGTTAAAAGTATGGATTAGCAACCTGATTAGACAATGAATTCTTCAGCTGTGTTAATATAAATATATTTTTGAGAACAAAAAGAAGAATCTTGTTACACTCTGCCTTGATAAGACTATGCCTAGAAATATTTGTTCAGTTCTGGGTGACACATTTTTGGAAGACCACTGACAAACTATCTCATGTGCAAAGAGGGAAGCCAGGATAGTGAAAGAACTCAGAACACTGGCTTTTAAAGATGAGCTAAAGAATTGGAAAATTTAACCTTCCTTAAAGGGTTGTCTCATGGAAAGAGGATTACACCGGTTACTAGAGGGCAAAACTAGAACCAGTGTTGGGAAGATATAACAAAAGGTTTCAGCTAAACTTAAGGAAAAACTGCCTCAAAAATGGAACTGTCCAGAAAGAAATAAAGTGAATTTGAGTGGTAGAGCTTCCCATCATCAGACATTTTTAAACCAAAGCTAAATGATGAAAATATAATTTTAAAGGAGTGATTTGTGATCATTTGTACATGAAAATTCTAAGGGATGCTGCAGATGGGGTTCATATTTTAGATGGAGTGAGACTAGATGGCCTCTGAAACTCTTCGATTCTAAGATTCTGTGATTGTTTGGGAATGACAGACATTCTGCCCCTGAATTTGAATACCTCAATAACTGAGATCTATGGGAAAGAACTGATTGAAACACACACCAAGTTTGCATTGGGAATTACTGACTGAAACCAGTTCTCAGTTAAGTTCTCTCTGCCCTTTCTTATTTTCCTGACTCTCTCTCTCTCTCTCTCTCTCTCTCTCTCTCTCTCTCTCTCTCTCTCTCTCTCTCTCTCTCTCTCTCTCTCTCTCTCTCCCCCCCTCTCTCTGTCTCTCTCTCTCTGTCTCTCTCTGTCTCTCTCTCTGTCTCTCTGTCTCTCTCCCCCCCCCCCTCTCTCTCTCTCTGTAGGCAGGTGTATATGGGTGTGTATATAAGTGTGTGTGTGCTGCACAACACAACAGTGAAAGAGAGAAAAGTCTCTTGTGCTCCTGACAAAAGGGCAAAGGTACCATGTTCAATCAACTGTGGGAGAAACTGAATTATTTATACTTCCTTTATCAGTCACCGAGAAAGATAATTTCATCGCTGAATTTTAAGTTTTTTGTTAATTAACCACTTTTTCAGTTCAGTGCCTCTCAACGAGGAGCTGGCTTACTGCAGAGTCTTCTTGCAGGGGGGCCAGGGATCACACTTTGCCTCCAGTCCCCACTGCAGCAATGACATATGGGTGTTTAGATGCTTTTATTTTTCCTGAGATTTTCTTGCTTTTGCTTGGTTGCGGATATTCAAAGACTCCAATTCTAACCGACACATTCTGCAGTTCAATGTGTCATAATATATACATTGGTAAATCATCCTCTTGTCAAATTTTTTCAATGTTCTGTTATTAAATCCCATTTTTTGTGTTAAAATATTCTCCAAATAGATGGAACAAGGCACATATATCACCAAGCCCAATATTTAATACTAATTGTCTAAGTCTATACTGAAAAGCTAGCTAGTGAGAATTAAGAAAATTTATCTAGATAGTTCAAGGAAAAAAAGAACACTTATATTAGCAATCCTGAGAATAGAGTAGGTTTTCAAGTGGTTGGATAATTAATAAAAAAAAGTGAATATATGACCTCAATTATACAGATAATGGTTTGATTTCTACCATTTTACTCTGGCCTTAATGATCTGGCCACATGATTTGAACTAGAGGTTGAGACACTATTGCTATGGACCAGGACTGAATTTATTAGGGTATGGAACTTTCTCCACTGATTCAAAGAAGCCTGGGCCATTCACTAAGAAGCTAAATAATATGGTGGCTTAACTAGCATTTGTCAGAAGCAGGGCTTGAATTCAAGTCTACCCTGACTCCAACACCAGTCCTTTGTCCTCTGTAGCAAGCTTTTGTTTATTTGTTTTGTTTTTGCTAAGGCAATTGCAGTTAAGTGATTTGCCCAGGGTCACACAGCTAAGAAGTGTTTAATTGTCTGAGGTCATATTTGAACTCAGGTTCTCCTGAGCTGCCCCCACACTGTAGCATATTTTGCTCTTCTTTTCCTTCCTCTACAATAGCCCCTTTTACAACATCCTTTATAAGAGATCACCCAGCCTCCCTCCTCCTTCTCCCATTGCCATCATCTTTTTTCTCTTTCCTCTTCCTCTTCTTATAATAAATCATGTTTACATGACATTTAATCTCTTTGAAGCACTTTTCACATTTCATTCGGTACTCTTAATAATCCTGTGAAGGAAGTGATTTAAGTATTTTAGCCTTCTTTTTACTGATAAGATAAGCAAGATCTAGAAAGTTTGGATGACTTTCTTCCTAGAGTCACATTGCATGAAAATCTTGGCTCTAATAAGACTTGATTTCAGGGCCTCTGACTTCAAAAGCAGTGCATGTGACTGTTCTACACAGCTTCTTTATGCCTTTATCGAGAAGAGAAAAATGTTTCGCCATCTGTTCCCCAATCAAGAAGAGGTCATAAGCCAGGCCAAATGCTACTATGTGTAATTCACTTTCTAAACACTCTCTAAAATTCACTTGTTCTTTGAATTCTGACAGTAGAAGTTCCTCCAAATTTCATTAGAGCTAAAGCTGTGAGAAACCTTAAGACAATATTTTACCATCGACTTGAAGATGTAGAAATTAAGCTGGCTATTGGTAAAGAATTCAAGTCTCCACACGAAGACTTTAAGCTGGACCTCTACTTTGTCTTTGCTAAACAGATAAATAGACAATGATTCAAGTTAGGTAGTCCTGAGACTAAAATAGTATAAATCAAATAAAGGCTTCCTACATATTCAAATCAATGTACTTATTCAGCTATTTAGGTATTGACATGACTAGAACAATGGACTTGGATTCAAAATGGCAGCATTATGATGTTGGTTCATATTTTACCTTAGTTTCCTCATTCTTAAAATGGGAATGATAATAGTACCTAATTTCCAGGGATATTGTCAGAATCAAATGAAATAACATATGTGACATTTTTGGCAAACCTTAAAATGACATATAAAAGCTAACTATGATTAAGCACTTTTTGTGTGAACAGCTCCTATTAGCTACCAATAATAGAAGGGAAATTGAAATATCCTTTTCCTTCATAGAGAGGATATAAGGCATAAAGGTAAATATATCCAAGGTAGAATATGGGAGATCTTATAATGTGTATGTATTTATATTGCATATATATATATATACATATATATATATATATATATATATATATATATGTACATATGTATATATACATTCACTCATTTAGGCAAGGTTATTGGGGTTAAATGATTTTCCCAGGTGACACAGCTAATGAACTGGATTTGAATTCAGATTTTTCTGACTCCAGGACCAGTGCTCTATCCACTGTATTAAAACCTGTAGGTTATATGACCCTTTAGTTGAACTTTGAAGGTATATAGGAATGCATTCCTGCCTTGCAAAGTCAGTGAGCTTAAGGCATGATTTTTATTCCTCCCCTTTTAAGAGCCTTTTGCCTGCATGTGTAACTTTTATAGGAATTCAGTAAATTCTCTATTCTGCTAACATTGGTAGCTCCTTCCAATAAAGAGGGAACATCTTAAGTTCACAAACCTTCTTGGTTCCTGTTAACCACATGCAAAAACTCAGCATGTCCAAGTCATTAAGTGGATAATGCCCCAGTTACAAATATCCAGTGCTATGAGATGATGACCTATTGTAAGGGTAGGATGTGAGGTTAAGTTCAACTGACTAAATTTAGGTAGTCAGTAATGAATAGTAGTGACTTATATCTGTGTAGTGCTTTAGAAATTGCAAAGTGTTTTATACATATTATCTCATTTCATCCTTTTAACATTTCTGGAGATATAATTTTCCTCTTTTTAAAGATAATGAAAATGAGACAGATTATGTGATCTACTTATAGGAGCATAGATTTAGAACTGGAAGGGACTTTAAGGATCATTGATTGCAACTCTTTATTTTACAGATGAGAAAACTGAGGTTCAGAAAGGTTAAATGGCTTGCCCAGGCAGTATTTGAATCCAGTTCTTCCTGACTCCAAGTCAAATGATCTATTCACAACACATACTGTCCCTGGCTGTGATCACAGAGCTAATAAGTATGAGTCACAATTTGAACTTGACTCCAGATAGAGCACCCTAAACATTATAGCATATTATCTCACCTAGAACTAATAACAGGTGCAGACTCATTCATAATTACATGGTCCTAATGTAGGCCTGAAGTTAGGAAGATCTGAATTCAAATCCACATTCAGACTATATGATCCTGGACAAGTCATTTAATCTATTTGCCCTCCTTTTCAGTCTTCCTCACTGTTGCCTTCCTTTCTTTACTTACTCCTTCCCTCTTTTTCTTCCCTCCTTCTCTCTTTCCTTTCTTTCCTTCCTCCCTTTTTCCTTCACTTATTCCTTCCTCCCTCTTTTTCTTTTGTCCTTTTTTCCCTTTCTTCTCTCCTTCCCTTCTTTATTTCATTTATTCCTTCCTTCCCTAAATCTAAACCTAGTCCTAAATCTAACATCCAGAAGAATGAAGAGATTCTGTACTCTGTTCAAACCAGATTATATCTGGAATATAGAATTCAGTTCTGGGATTTTTTTTTTTTTTTTAGGAAAGATATTGACCAAGGTCCAAGGAAGGACCTTCATCAGAACAATGAAGGAACTCAGAAAGTCAGTAAGTTCAGGCTCAAAAAGATCTGGCTCTTTTTAGATGCTATCCAAGAAGCTCAAGGAAGAATTCAACCTCTGAACTTTTCTTTAGGTGATCTCAGAAGATGGTCCAATTGTCCATGGAGGGCAGGGAAAGAGGAATGGGGAGAAGAAAGTCACTGTAGACAGTAAAATCTAATTTGGTGCAGTCACGCATAGGTTTTGACTGTTAATAGTTTTTTCTTCCTTTTTTTTTAACTGCTCTAATTTAATCTGGTGAAGTATCAAACTCATATGCGAAAGGTAATAAAATCCTTTTAGGAGTAAAACAGAGTTTATGTTCAGAATAACAATCTATCAGTTTTGTAAGGGGCTGTTAAATTGCTGCTTTATACTAGTGATCAGGTTGGGCCAAGCTGGCTTTGTTTTTGCCAGCCTGCTTTTCCAGACGATAAGCCAGCTACCAGAGATATGGCCTCTAACAATCAGAAAGGGAACTTGGGGTTTGCCATGAGGCACGTGCCACAGAATTATCTCAGTTAAGATGCAGATCACTGGGGGCACCCTCTCAGTTTGTTAGGGTTTATTTTTGTTTGTTCAGTGACTGGTGAATATCATTGCCAAATATGTTAATCTGCTTCTTCTTGGAGTCTCCTGTGTATTCACTCCTTTTCCCCATCTTGCATTGCAGTCATTCTCCCTATTCACACACCTCGTATGTTTCTTTGCCCCCTAAAAGTTGATGGCTCTGCTGGTGGCAATCTCAAGGCACACGGTTTATTTATGATCCAGCAATTCTGGGCCCCTGCATATTTACCATCATATGGTCCTTTCGTTCACTCAATCATTCATTCATTCATTTGTCAAACAGCTCCTTCTGGCTCGTTAATATTATTTCTTTTCACAGAGAGATCCCTCAGGATGCCTTGGGTAGCATGAACTTTTAAATCTGAGATATTAGAAAGCTGTCTTCTTTTTGAACCTTCAAAACAAGATGACCCAGAGGAAATAGGCAAGGTTCTATCAAAATACACTTTCCTCCCCTCACCTGGCTAATGTGATTTTAGAAAGGGTGGTATTCTGATAAGAGATATGGCTCTCAATTCAAATTCCACCTCCAAAGATCACAATCCAATCTTGGCAAATGGATCCCAGTTTCCTGATAGTGAAAAGTATGGACTAGATTACCTTTAAGGTCTCTTAGATCAAATAAGATAATATTGTAAAGTGCTTAACTCACAAAGGCTTAACTTTCTTGACGTATATTAGGTGCTTAATAGATCCTTATCTCCTTTCTTCTTTTTTTTTTTTTCTTAATTCCAAATCTACAAATGCATATAACAATGTTCAGAAGACTAAAAAGGTTGTTGCCATTGTTGTCTGTTCAGACAAGATTATATCTGCAATACAGAATTCAGTTATGGAATTGTATCTTTGGAACACTGGAGGAATGCAGAGTCATCTTTGTGAGTTCAAATCTGGCTTCAGACACTTAATAGGTAGGGGAATCACTAACCCTGCTTGTCTCAGTTTCCTCATCTGTAAATTGAGCTAGAGAAGGAAATGGCAAAAACGCTCAGTATTTTTGTCAAGAAAACCTCCAAAGGGATTATGGAGAGGTCAGACATGACTGAAAAAATAACTCACAGCAACAAAAATATTTGGAGGAACAATGACAAAGTTTCAAGGGCAATGGAGCCACATATATACTCATGCACCAAGTATTTATGGAGCACCTATCTTGTAAGAAGTGGCATAATGTGGTGTATAGAGAATGACCTTGAAATCATAAAGAATTGGGTTCACAAATACTGATTATGTGATTCTAGACAAGTCAACTACCCTCTTAATGCCCTAAGTAACTTTCTATGATTATCATCGCAGAATAGTTGCTTGATCTGTATTGTTAGAGGAAGTTTTATCACTGAATATGATCAGAATAATTGATGGAGAGACAACAATGAAATCATATTGTTTTCCCCTTTCTCCCACCCCAAATTGTGCATGATGACAAAATCTGTGGGGGCTGAAAAATTTCAGTGCTATGTGTATATAGAGAATGTGTGGAGGATATTTTTACCATAGAGAAGAAAAGAGAAGAATAATCTGTCTTCAGATATTCAAAGGGCTAAAGAGAAAGAATGCTTTATTATGTATGGCCTCAGATGGTGAAATAAGTACTAGAAATACTAGCACAGCAAATGTCACTCAATATAAGAAAAATAAAAGCTATCCAGAGATAGAATGGCATGAAATGATGCTTATCTCAGTGAGTAATGGGTTTCTTGTCATTAGTATCTAAGCAAAGGTTGAATGACTACTTTTGGGGAGATATTATAAAGAAGATCCCAATATTTCATAGGAGATTATACTAATTGATCTCTAAAGTACAAGGAACTCTAAAGTTAAATAATAATAGTTTAATTATACGCTTATATATTGCTTTCCATTTACAAAGCACTTTCCTCAAAAATACATTTGTGAAAGTGGTAAAACAAGTGTTACTATTTATATTTTATATTTAAGAAAATTGAGACATATGTGATTTGGCCATGATCATAGAGCCCGTAATTGTCAGAGCTATAACACAAACTCAAGTCTTCTTATTCTCACTCAGTTTAAGTCTGTTTCTACCGTAAGAGACACAGTGCAGCCTATTAGAAAGAGTTCAGTCTTGGAGTCAGATGCTTTGGATCTGAGTACTAATTTTGATGGATGTGTGATCCTGGTTAAGTTATTTTGCCACTTGTATCCTCAATGACTATTTGCTACAAAATGGAAAAAATAATGTTTTCACTGCCTATTTTAGAAGTGTGATGCAAATTCTAATGTATTATATAAAGGGGAGGTATTAATATAGATTCCTTCAACACCATTTTTACTCCCTCAGACAAGGTAGAGCTCCAGGGACAAATTATCTTATTCTTACCCTGTTTTCCTTCCCTGTGCAGAAAAAAAAAAAACAAAAACAAAAACAAAAACAAAAAAAAAACTATCTGCAAAACTAGTGTTGACTAAGGGATTGGAATTGTCATCTGGGAGAGAAAGAAATCATACTCTGAAGGTATGAGCAGAGGAATATTTCTTTCTCCAGTAGTTCTTCACCTCTCACCTATAATTCTCTATCTAAATGACCACATAAGAGCTATACAATAAATTACTTAATCTTTGGACATTTTTTATTTGTTTTAATTTTCCAAATGTGTGTCATAAAGAATAAAGAAGAGTTAAAATCACACAGTGACTCCATGGGCAGGCTAGAATCTAGATTCACCATCCATGCATTTCTTCTTTTCTCTACCTATAGAGAAGGCTGTTGTATTTATTCCATTTTTTTTCCTAAATGGTGGAGCTGATAACTTGTTTTCTAGAGCAAGCACGTGTGCATGCATATGTCTGCCACTAGATCTGTAATTTAATTTTAAAAGGCTCAAAGCGTATGGTACTTAAATATATTTAAAAGAATCACAGACTGTTAGGGCTGGAGGACATCTCAGACAACAACTAGTCTTTATATGGTCAATAACCAGAACCTTAATGTAAAATTATATTCAGAAAAGACTTTCCCTGGATTTCCTTGCTCCCATGACAAACAGGGGATCCTTTCTCACCCCTTTCTGAACTAAATCAGGCAGTCCAGTTAACCTTAAGTCATAAGTGGTACTGGAAAAACTATATTGTTTATCAGCACAGAGGGATGGATGAAGCACCAGTAGACAGACTTTCTCCCTCAGTGAACGTAATTAAAGGGAAAAGGAAGAGACAGCAGGGATTCAAGGAAGGAGTAATAGACCTGAGTGTCAGGGAACCTGAGTTCTAACCTTAATGAGTTATATGATCTTTAACAAAACTACCATCAAATAATAAGTGTCCTCTATGTGTTGAACAAGATAGTAGGTCCTAGGTATTCCCTGGGCAAAACAGAATATGCCAGTGGAAGGTTATGAAGATCTCTTAGTCATTCTTTGGGGGTGAAGAAGCAGGGCCCAAAATAGGAAGAGAGAAAGTAGACAGCCAAAAACCAGACTGGGATGAAACCATGGAATCCACAGACCACAGAACCAAGCAATTACTGTTCAGGGAATTCAAAGCTTGAGAAGTTCCACAAGATATTAAAAGCTAAAATACAGAAAGTCCCAGACAGCTGATGCTTAGTCTAACTCAAATTCATTTCAGTTTAAGATATTGTGTCCCACCCTTAGCGGATATATGAATGAGAGGAGTCCACTGAATCTCTACCTCATTCTGATTCCCTGTGGTCTTAAATGGGGGCAGCTAATGGCAGAGTGGAGGGACAGATCTGGAGTTAGAAAGATTCATCCTCAAGAGTTCAGATGTGGTCCTAAACACTGTGTGACCCTGGGCAAGTCATTTAATCCTGTTTGCCTAAGTTTTCTTATATGTAAAAAGAGCTGTAAAAGAAAAGGTAAACTACTCCAAAGTCTTTACTAAGAAAATCCCAAATAGGGTATGAAGAATTGTATGTAGCTGAAACAATTGAACAACAGTGACAACAAATAGTCTAATATACTAGCCCTCTCCTCCAAACATTTCACAAAAATTCTCTACCTATATTACAGCATGCTTCAAGAGTACTTGCTCCCATTAGGCTATTCTGAAAGTAACAGAGGAATTTTAGTCACCTCTGTATGAATCAAGTATCGTCCAATGGTGTTAGATTTGGAGAATATAATTTGTGGTCATATTGAATTCTTTATGATAAATCAACCAATCATTCAATAAACATTTATTAAGTGCTTATTATATAATAGACAAAGACCAGTAGAATAAGGGATGTGTGCCAAAAAAAAGGAGAGCCATCTCAGGTAGCAGGCAACGTGGGACCATCCGACTTGGGGTCTTGTGTTCCCCATTCATGGCTATATTAATATCTTGTCTCCTCCTGATTCAGCTACATCTACCAAACCAAGTAAACTTTGATGATGCAGGAGATAGATTAAACAAAATACAGAAAGGAATTTTTTAACCTCACTGGACCTTATTTATTTTTTTTATCCTCAAAATGAGAAGTTTATTCATCCTTGAAATGAGAAGATTTGACTAAATCACTAAAGTCCTTTTTGGTTTTAATATATTACTAGCCTATAAAGACATAAAGTATTACTGTCATCACTCTTCTTGTCTTGTTTTCCTCTTTTTCTTCTTCATTTCCTTCTACCCTATGGCCAGCTACTTGGTGTTCTTTGATAGAGTGCTGGATTTGGAGTCAGAAAAACCTAACCTCATTTCCTACCTCAAAGATTCTATAGCTATATGATTCAGGGAAAGTAAGTCACTTATCCTCTCTCTGTCTCAGTGTCCTTATGAATGATAGCTCCTTCCTTCCAGTTACCATAAGGATAGAGTGAGATAAAACTTACAAAGTGCTTTGCAAACCACAGAGTGCTATGTAAATACTAGCCGTTATTATCCTATTAGGTGAACAAAAATGGAATAACAAATCACATTTATATGACATTTTAAGATTTCTGAAAAACCATAGTCCTGTGAGCTAAGCAATACAATTATTATGATTATTCCCATAATGCAGATGAAGACCACTGAGATTCAAAGAAATTTAGCGATTCACTCAATGTCATATATAAGTATACACACACACACACACACATACACACGCAGAGTTAATGTCAAAGTAGGTTTTAACCAAGGCCTTCTGATTCCAAAACCAATTGTCTTCCCACTGTTGCCCCAAGTTATTTTTAAAAGGGAGCAAGAGAAATCAGCCATAACATCAAAGAGCTACTCAGTGGTGGGAGCCCTCTCTGCCACTCACAGGGACTCTAGATATTGTCTAATAATCAAGGATGGAGATTACCAGGTGCATTAGAATAGGCCGCCATGATGAAGCACTGAAGAATCTCTGGTTCCTTTTCTTGTTGTTTTTTGTTATTTGTTATTTGTTTTATTTTTCCTTACTCCCTCCAGGTTTGCCCACATACTTCTGAGTACAGAAATAACTATTAGTTATTGAGAGAGAGAGGTTTTTTGTAAGTCAATATAAAATGAACCCAGTTTCTAAAGAAAAAAGCTGACTGCCAAGAAGGGTGAATAGGATGCCTCTCTTTTCAGAAATTGTGTCCCCTTTAAACCTTGTCTCTGTGATTCAAGATGCCTTTTGAGGTCAACCATCACTGCTCTCCCTTCTAAAGTATAGGAATCTCTCCTCTGTGTAGTTCATTAAACCTATAATATATATTCAATGATTTTTGCTGATTTGTCTGAATGTCAATGTGAACAAGCATTGAAAATACTTAAGGTAGGGGTGAATGGATGTTTGAGAGAATCTTTTTATGGAATTATGAAAGTCTGAGTGAGTGAGGGTTAGACCCCCATGGAGGGGTTCTGATGACTTGGGAAAGGGAGCCCAAACAAGGGGCTAAATATGGAATAGATTTACTCAGGATATTCTTCGTACTTCAGAAATGAGAATGATTCTGTCTGTTTTTGTATGATCGATGGATCCTCTTTCTCCTTCTCTTCTTTAAATTTCTCCTGCATCTGCTCATGCATTTTACCCAGTTAGAGATGGAGCAAGTTAAGGTTTTACCAACATACAATCTGATATTAGGCACGTATCTATTTAACTTTCAAAACAACTACTTGCATGAGCTTCCTTCCAGTTATCTAGTTCCCTCTCCCCACCTCATCTCCAAGAAAAATCCTTCCAGAGAAAAAATACATGCCCTTTGCAAAGCCAACCATTTTAGTCCTAGGAAAACTGGAGCAAGGTCTTTGTACTTGAACCAGAAGTTCAAAATAATATTGAGTGGGTGACTTAAACTCAGACTTGTGGCATGTAATTCCAGTGAGCTTGCTCTCCCACCTGGAGTTCCTCTGTTGCCACTGAAGTCAATGCTCAGTGCTTGCATTACCTATCTAAGCTGAGGTCACTATAGTGAAGTATAGTGAAGTATAAAGCAGTGCTGTCAAACTCAAATAGGATGGATCTCCTCTCCACATTGACATAGAAAACTATAAATTAGCATTATCTATCTTGTATCGTATTTTTACTTCTTTTGTTAAACATTTTCCAATTACATCTTTATCTGGTTAGGGCCATACTAAGGTGATCTCCAATTCTGACACCTTGTAGAAGATGTAGCATTGGTCTAGAAGGTTTAGACCACATGATTTCTGAGATTCCCCTCCCAAGTCAATGCTTATATATCTGATTCCTATGGCTTCTACTACCTTCTGCCAAATATACACACAAACATACACAAATTCTCTTTTATCTTATCTGATTTTGTGTATGCTTAAATATCTTCCCATTGTCTCCAGTGTACTGTAAGCATCTTGAAAGAAGCAGCAGTTTTATTTTTTTATCTTCACATCATAGTGCTTGGCACACAGAAGGTGCTTAATCAGTGTTTGTTTATTGATTGATTAGTCAATTGATCATGATTCCATTAGGATTTACTTAGAATAGTGAACTCCAGAATTGCAAGACTTTGGAAGACCTATAAAATATTTCCTAAAATTTTAGAGGTACCCATGAGAAGCAGCATGACAGAGTAGGGTTCTAGTCTTGGAGTCAGCAAGTTCTGGATTCAAGTCTCACTTTGCAACATGCTATTTTGTGACCCTAGACAAGTCACTTAACCTTTAATAACCCAGACAACTTTAGAGGACTTTAAGTTGGAGAAGAGGTACAGATCTACTTTAATTGATCATATTTGGGAGAGTGGGAGCAAGGGGAAAGAGACAAAAAGACAGAAGGTCGTAGTTATTTTAAGTATTCTATGTCATAAGCAGCTAAGTAGCACAATGGATTGGGTCTGGCCTGGAGTTAAGAAGACTCATCTTCCAGCACTCAAATCTGACCTCAGACATTTACTACTGTGTGACAAGCAATTTAATCCTGTTTGATTCAGTTTTCTCCTCTGACAAATAAGCTGGAAAAGAAAATGTTAAAGCACTCTAGTATCTTTGTCAAGAAAACCCCAAATGGGGTCACAAAGAGTCAGACACGACTAAAAAAAAGATTGAACTAATTCTATGCCATCTTAAGATGTCTGCTTCTAACTTATACTCTTAATAACAGTACTGACGTTGGATGACTAATACTGGAAATTGAGCATACAAAGTTGATCTTTTCCCTCAAATCAAACATTATGTGCCAGGGGACCCTATTTTCCCTCCAATGCTGGGGAAGAGGACCTGGCCACTGTTAAGGGTCCTCCTCATCTTCCATACTC
Organism: Sminthopsis crassicaudata; assembly: GCF_048593235.1. Lineage (NCBI taxonomy): Eukaryota > Metazoa > Chordata > Mammalia > Dasyuromorphia > Dasyuridae > Sminthopsis > Sminthopsis crassicaudata. The sequence continues at coordinate 223,144,418 of NC_133618.1, forward strand.
ACTCTAGCATCTTTCTCAGAGCCTGGTTCCGACTGACTTCACATTTGTTCTCTGTGAGCCAGCAGTGACGGGACTTCCCCTTATGTGCCTCCCTGACAACCCTTACTTCCTCTTCGCTGACACTCCATCCCTTCAACAACAACCTGCTTATTTATAAGTTATTGCTTAGACACAGTGGTCCTCAAACTTTTTAAATAGGGGGCCAGTTCCCTGTCCCTCAGACTGTTGGAGGGCCGGACTATAGTGAAGACAAAAACTCATACTCTGTCTCCGCCCCTCAGCCCATTTGCCATAACCCAGTGGGCCCCATAAACGTACTCAGTGGGCTGCATCTGGCCCGCAGGCCGTAGTTTGAGAACCGCTGGTTAGAGAATCAAGGTTATTCTTGAAGACTATTTAAAGCTCTTTATCATCCTGATCCAGCTCACCTCCTTACAATTCTCTAGTCAGGCTAGTCTCACTGCTTCTCCCTATTCATGTCATCACATCTCCAGTGTCCTTGCCTTGGTCCAAGCTCTCTCCCATGTCAGGAAATTGTGTTGTGTTTTCTCTCTGCCCAACTCAAGGGCAACTTCCTCTAGGAAACATATTTTGCTCTCTTCTGTTTTTATAGCCCTCCCTTCAGAAATTAACTTTTTATTATTTTCTTCCCTGTTTACATGTTTACAAATAGAATACAAGCTCCTTCAGAACAGAGATCATTCCAGTTTTTGTCTTTGTATTTTTAAACTTTAGCAGAGTTCTCAGCACATATCTGAGTCATTTGTTCATTCATTGCTCATCATTCCAATTGTGTATATGTGTGACATGACAAAGCTATTGGCAAAGATATTGGGGTGGTTTAGCTATTTCCCTTTTCCAGCTCATTTTACAGATGAGGAAATTGAGGCAAATAAGGTTAAGTGACATGCCCAGAGTCACAACAGCCAACAAGTGTCTAAGACCAGAATGAAGATGTTTTCTTAACTTCAGGCTCAGTGCTCTTACTCACCATGCCATCTAGTTGCCCAAAAGCAGGTACTTAATTGAGTGTTTTTTAAGGGAATGAATGCATACATGCATGCAGCAGCAAGCAGAAAGGGGAGGCCATTCTAAGTGGAGGCTTCTTGTTCTAGGTAAGAATTTCACTGCTACCTATTGTGTTATTCTTTGAAGATTCATTTTTGAGGTCTTACATGCATTAATGTAGCCTTCTGAAGTGGTTCAGCAGGTCAGCACTGTGTTCTGGACACAAAATCTCCATTGCTCTCTAGTGAATCTAGGTGATCTGTTTCCCAAATTGCACACACATTTACACCCATGTGTCCCTCATCCTTACTTTAGGATTTATTAATCTTTGTTTCACTGATTGTTGAAATCATTAGATTGTGCTAAATAAATATGCTTTACAGTAATTTATCTATGACTCCCTCTCTGTAACATGTTCTCCCATGGGACTGAAGGTGATAAATTAATAGAAATAATACTCCACAAAATGAAGACGCAGTACCTCATTAAGGTTCGATGGGGAATATTAAGAATATGGAGACACACAGAAGATTAGAAAGCTGATCATATTTAAAAATGTGTCATAATTTTAGAGACCTCTATTAGTTGACAGAGAGATGCAGCTTTTACCGTGTGAGTCATTTATTAGATGAGACCATGACTTCTGGCTTGTCTCCTCTACCTGTTCCTCATCTGCTGAACCATGATGGATGTACAATCAGCAATTCTTCAGCCATTCTAAAGACCCTTGGATTGAATTTTGGACTTGGTGGCCACCTATAATCTAGGTGAACCTATCATGTAGTAAAAAGCCTGCCGGGATTTGGAATCAAGAAGTAATCTTGAATCCCAGCTCTATTACACATGGTCTTAGCACAGACAAGTAACTCAACCTCCCTTTGTTTCATTTTTCTTAACTATGAGATGAAGGAATTGGACTAGGTGGTCTGTGAGATCTCTTCCAGCTGTGAATGTAAGATTCTACAATTGAGATGTGAGGTTATTCCAACAAGATTTAGCAGGTGGAAATGCATCATTGTGTATACAATGATTTCCTATTTCCTGTACCCTATAGGAAGAAATATAAACTCCATAATCTGGTATTTTAGGCTCCCCATCATCTGACTCTCATCTACCTCTCCAGGCTGATTTCATGCTACTCTCTTTCATGTGCTCCAGCCAAACTGAAGCTCTTGTTAATTCCTACATCCAGCACTCCACTTCTCACCTCCCTACATCCACACCTTCCAGTCTCACTTTCCCTTCTCAGAATCTTGCTTACTTATAAAGGCACCATTCAAATGCCTCCTTCTCCATGAAGCCCTCCTTACATTCCCTAGTCTGTCTCTCGCTCCTCATTTTTCTTCTTATACTTATTTGTATATTCCTTGTCTCCCCTCTAACATATATTTCTCTGTCTCTGCATCTACCTACATTGTGTCTACTAATACTTTGATTGAACTGCCTCTTCATCTCAGTGTCTCAGAAAAAAATCTTTAAGACTCTTAAGTTGCAGAGAAAATCCTGATATAAATGGGTAGAAGAATACTAATCTCTCCCCCTCACTTCACTTTTCTTATGTTTATACATGTGCACACACATATTCATAGGTGTAAATATATACATGTATAAACATTTATATACATATAAACACATAACATCTATACACACATGCACATTTGTATCATATATGCATATCTCTATACCTTATATATACAGTGGTGAGATACACCTATATGTTATATATGTATGTATGCATATATACATAAAACCACAGTGTATATGCTATATATATACATTTATGTATATATGTAGAAAGAGATCATGTATAATATACAAGATATTCCAGTTTTAAGCTTAAAACTTCAATAAAACTTTTGTGATACTCTGTATACATAGAGCATACACCTGTGCATTTCATGAAGAGCTATAATTTCATCATTTTAGGGAAATTTCTCTAATGTAGGTAAGCACTTAATCCATAGCTTTAGGTCCTACAGAGCTGCTGAAGGCGGAGCTTCTTAAACTTTTTTCATTCACCACCCCTTTTCAGCCCAAGAAATTTTTACATGACCTCAAGTATGTGGATATATAAAATAGTTATATAAATCAAACATTTATTGATAATAAATCATAATTTCACAATCCCTAAATTCAGTTATGCAACTCCATATAGAATCACAACTCATAATTTAAGAAACTTTAGCCTAAGGCACTGAGAAATTGAGAGATTTGTATATGGTATATGCCAGATGGGACTTGAATTCACTTTTGCCAGACTTGAAGGCTAACTTTCTCTCCACCAAGTCAAACTATCTTATACATGACAATAAATATTTTTATGGAATTGAATCAGACTGCATTATAAGATGGGAGAAGCCTAATTTGACAGAATTCCTATGAAAACAAATGGATTGAAGTATTTTCTTGACCATAGATTTAGCCTCCACCCCACATATGATGTGACTAGTTCAAAAACCATTGGGATGTACAGCTACACAATTTAGCTAGACTGTGCCCAGGGCATGATGGATAACAGCTCTGCTGGACTTTTTGCTAGGTGTTCCACATCTGTAGAATTAGGTTGGATCCTATATAGGCTATTTTAAAAGAAATTGTAACAATTTAAAGGAGGACTTAAAGAGAAAAATGATGCTGAGGAGCCTGGAGACTGCCATATGAGGAACAGTGGAAGCCATTGATATGTTTAGTTAGAAGAAGTGGAGATTCGTGAGAAACATTACTGTCTTCCAATATTTCAAGAGTATTATTTAGAGGATCAGAAAGATTTATTCTGTAGTGCCCCAGAAGGTAAACCTAGGATTAATGGGTGGAAATTAAAAGGAGACAGGCTTCAATTCAGCATAATAATTTTTTTTTCTAAAACTCAGAAATATCTAACAGTAGACTGGGTTGCCATCATTTTAGGTATCCAATTAGAGTGGAAATTCTATTTGTGTCAGGGACTTCTTTGGCAATCTGGTAAAGCCTATGGATTAATCAGAATCCTATTTTGTTGCCTATGCTCATAAATGAAGAAATACTAAATTTTTGTTAGAGATTAATGAAAAATGAATTTTTTTCTCTACCTGAATTCATGGGCTTTCATCCTCTGAAATCTATCTACAGAGCCCTGGTTAAGAACCCCTGAATTGGATGTTGGATAGATTTTTTTTTCAAAAAAAATTTTTTTAAAAGGATTTCTGAACTATATGTTAGGAAATAATAACTGACATTTTTATATACAGAACTCTAAGATACACAGAACTTTTACTTTACAACCACCCTGTAAGGTAGATAATTCAAATATTAAGTTCTTATTTTTATAATACATTATTTCTAACAGTCACATGTCAGAGTGGAGATAGGAATTCTAAGATAAGCAAGTGAGAATGGCAATGTTCAAAGCCTCAGAGGCAAGGGATAGAATATTGTGCATGGGGAACAATAAATAGGATTGTTTAGTAGAACCTAAAGTGAGTGAAGAGAAGTAGCATGAAATCAGTATAGAAAGAGGGGTGAAACCATATTGCTTTTTGGGGGGAGGGTAGAACAGTTGAGGTTAAGTGCTTAGCCTACTTGTCACAGGGTCACAGAGCTATTTAGTACCCGAGAACTGAATTTGAATTCTGGTTTTCAACTCCAGGCCCAATTCTCTCTCTACTGTGCCCAGGGGTCACATGTCCAAGGCCATGTAAGATCAGGGGATTAGGTGTGAGTGGTGTTCTGTTCAAGAGAATTGAGGAGGTATTATAAGGGCAGGAGAAATAGAAACAAACAATGCTGTAAACCCAAGGAAGAAAGAATATGGAAGGTCAGGTGTGGTTATTTTGCTGCCAAAGTTAAATGAAGCAGAAACTTGGGAAGTCCTTGGGAGACAAACAATATCCAATTCATCATGTTAGTTAGAGTATTCGGATATTTTTGCCAAGCTGTGCTAAAACGATAACCACCATCAACCAAAACAATCAACATTTAAGTTGTCTTATTTAAATTCAACACATTATGGATGCTTTGTATTTTTCTTCAGCAACAAAGACATATAATTATATTAACAAAGCAAACGCAAAAAGAACAACATATTATCAAATGTTTAATTCTTTTGGTTCTTCATTCAACAAATGTTTATTATTTATTGTGTCTATTATGTGCAGTATAATTTGTTCCATCTCAGGGGAAACCTGGAAAAAAATAAGACCAGGTCCTTACCTCAAGGAGCTGACAGTCCAGAGGGTTTCACAAGACATGTATCAATATGTAGATAGTTTACAATATGATAAATTCATTTGGATATAAACAAAGTACTATGAGATCAGATCTCTTACTAGGAACATCATGACAAATTTCCTGAAGTAGATGTCTTTTGCACTAAGCTCTGATGGATACAAGGAGGATGACATCCCTAGAATAGGGAATGATATGAATAAAGACTCAGGTGGGAAATTGTGGTCTCATTGAAGAATTTATGAGAATAGCGATTGGTTAGAAAGATCCACTTCAATTCTTAGAGCTCTTCCTCCCTAGCTATTGTATATTTCATTGCCTTATATTTATTTGTATTCTTTTTGTAAATAGCTAGGAAGCATGATGGTAATCAAGCCCTCTATCTCTTTAGTCACCAGCATTGATTCTCCTTCAGTGGTTTCCTGAAATCTACTCCTCATTCAGTGGGTTTTACTGAAAACATAAGCTGGTGACATGCTAATTTCTCTTTGAATACTATTGAATATATGACACACAGGTTTCATATAATATGCACCATTACCCTTCCCTACTTCCATCCCTCTACTTCCTCACTGATAATTATTATCACTTGTTCCTCCTTTCCATTAGTCTCTGCAACAGAGGAGATAGGAAGGAAATCATCCTATAACAGTCAGTATCTACTTCTTCCTCTCTTAGCCCCATGGGATCCCAACTTGAAATATAAAACTGGCAGACTAAATAAAAATTAGGAAGATTAAGGAGTTCAGACTTTATTCAGTAGGCAATGGGTTCCATTGAATAGTTCTACCTGTGAATTGTGATTTTTCAAAATGCATATATACATAAATTAATAAATGTTTAAAATGCAACTTAGCGTTTCCAAAACACACACACACACACACCCCTTAAAATAATGAGTTATTCAGATTTTACCTCCCCTTTTCTAAGCATTAATAGAATAGAAAGTAAATATTTACTTTCTTGCTTTTCCAGTTCCCAAATGATTTTTCAATTTCAAATGAATTAGTGGAAAAGAGGAAAATAGTCCTTCACCTTACTATTAAAAATTGGACTGTCATCTTACGCTTAATATCTCTAGTGCCTAAGACAGTAGATACATAATAAATGCTTGTTGCCTGACTTCTTATTGAATTCAAATGTTTGAGTAACATCCAGAGTTTGCAGGGATAAATATTTCTTGCCTATTTTACCTTTCAACCTTCAGTATAGTACAATGAATATAAATATGATTATTCAATGTTAGTATCATCATCCTGGAAGGTGCCACTCTCCAGAAGAGCCAACCAATTCTGGTATTCCAATCGAATCAAAATATAATAAACTTTTATTAAGTGCCTATTATTGCTGGGCACTATGTATATAAAGATGAAAGGAAAAACAGACAATGGTGCTTCAGGAACTTATACTCTACTTGGCCAATGGTAAGGAAATCCAACATGTAAAAAGATAAATATAGTATTGTAAAGAAGAAGGAAATATAACAAATGTTCACAAATGAGGAAACTGAGAAAGGCTTCCTATGGGAGAAGGCATATGAATCAAGACTTAAATGAAACTAATGATTCTTTTTTAAAAAATTAATTATTTTTTTATTATTCTTATGGCTTTTTATTTACAAAACATATGCATGGGTAATTTTCAAAATTGACCCATGCAAAACCTTCTGGTCCAACTTTTCCCCTCCCTCCTCCCACACCCTTCCCTATATGGCAATTAGTCCAATACATGTTAAATATGTTAAAGTATATGTTAAATCCAATATATGTATACATATTTATACAGTTATCTTGCTGCACAAGAAAAATCAGATCTAGAAAGACAGAACAAAACCTGAGAAGGAAAACAAAAGTGCAAGCAAACAATAACAGAAAGAGTGGAAATGCTACATTGTGGTCCACATTCAGTTCCCATAGTTCTCTCTCTGGCTGTAGCAGATTTACTTCATTACTGAACAAGTGGAACTAATTTGAATCATCTCATCGTTTAAGAGAGCCACGTCCATCAGAATTAATCATTGTATAGTCTTGTTGTTGCCCTGTATAATAATCTCCTGGTTCTGTTCATTTCATTTAGCATCAGTTCATGTAAGTCTCTCCAAGCCTTTCTGAAATCATCCTGCTGGTCATTTCTCAGAGAATAATAATATAACATAACATTCATATACCATAATTTATTCAGCCATTCTCCAATTAATGGGCATCCATTCAATTTCCAGTTTCTAGCCACTACAAAAAAGGGCTGCCATGAACATTTTTGCACATGTGGGTCCCTTTCCTTTCTTTAAGATGTATTTGGGATATAAGCCCAGTAGTAACAATGCTAAATCAAATGGTATGCAGTTTGATAATTTTTTGAGCGTAGTTCCAAATTTCTCTCCAGAATGGTTGGATTCATTCACAATTCTACCAACAATGTATCAGTTTCCCAGTTTTCCAACATCCCCATCATTATCTTTTCCTGTCATCTTAGCCAATCTGAGAAGTGTGTAGTGGTATCTCAGAGTAGTCTTAATTTGCATTTCTCTGATCAATAATGATGTGGAGCACCTTTTCATATGACTAGAAATAGTTTCGATTTCTTCATCTGAAAATTGTTTGTTCATATCCTTTCACCATTAATCAATTGGAGAATGGCTTGACTTCTTATAAATTAGAGTCAATTCTCTATGTATTTTGGAAATGAGGCCTTTGTCAGAACCTTTGAATGTAAAAATGTTTTCCCAGTTTATTGCTTCCCTTCTAAGCTTGTCTGCATTAGTTTTGTTTGTACAAATTTTTTTTAACTTAATATAATCAAAATTTTCTATTTTGTGATCAATAATGATCTTTAGTTCTTCTTTGGTCACAAATTCCTTTCTCCTCCACAGGACTGAGAGGTAAACTATCCTATGTTCTTCTAATTTATTTATAATCTCATTCTTTATGTCCAGATCATGAACCCATTTTGACCTTATCTTGATATACAGTATTAAGTGTGAGTCAATGCCTCATTTCTGTCATACTAGTTTCCAATTTTCCCAGCAGTTTTTGTCAAATAGTGAATTCTTATCCCAAAGGCTGGGGTCTTTGGGTTTGTCAAACACTAGATTGCTATAGTTATTGACTATTTTGTCCTGTGAACCTAACCTATTCCACTGACCAACTTCTCTATTTCTTAGCCAGTACCAAATGGTTTTGATGACTGCTGCTTTATAATATAGTTTTAGATCTGGTATAACTAAGCTATATTCATTTGTTTTGTTTTGTTTTGTTTTGTTTTTTTTTTGTTTTTTTTTTTTTGTTGTTGTTGTTTTCATTTATTTCCTTGAAATTTTTGACCTTTTGTTCTTCCAAATGAATTTTGTTGTTATTTTTTTCTAGGTCATTAAAATAGTTTTTTGGGGATTCTGATTGATATAGTACTAAATAAATAGATTAGTTTAGGTAGTATTGTCATCTTTATTATATTCCCTTGGCCTATCCAAGAGCACTTGATATTTTTCCAATTGTTTAGATCTGACTTTATTTGTGTGGAAAGTATGTTGTAGTTTTGCTTATGTAGTTCCTATTCCCAAATATTTTATACTACCAATGTAAATGGAATTTTAAATGGAATTTCTCTTTGTATCTCTTGCTGTTGGATTTTGTTAGTGATGTATAAAAATGCTGATGATTTATGTGGATTTATTTTGCATCCTGCAATTTTGCTAAAGTTGTGGATTATATTCTCTGGAGCTCTCGATATATACTATCATATCATCCGCAAAGAGCGATAATTTGGTTTCCTCATTACCTACTCTAATTCATTTAATCTTTTTTTCATCTCTTATAGCATTTCTAATACGATATTGAATAGTAATAGTGATAGCGAGCAACCTTGTTTCACTCCTAATCTTATTGGGAATGGTTCCAGTTTATCCCCATTACATATGATTCTTACTGATGGTTTTAAATAGATGCTACTGACTATATTAAGGAAAAGTCCATTTATTCTTATATTCTCTGGTGTTTTTAATAGGAATGGGGAATGGATGTTATCAAATGCTTTTTCTGTATCTATTAAGATGATCACATAATTTTTGTTAATTTGGTTATTGATAGTCAATTAGGCTAATAGTTTTCCCAATATTGAACCAGCCCTGCATTCCTGGTATAAATCCTACTTGGTCATGGTGTACTATCGTGGGGGTGATTTTCTGTAATCTCTTGGCTAATATTTTATTTAAAATTTTTGCATCAATATTCATTAGGGAAATTGGTCTATAATTTTCTTTTTCTGTTGTCATCCTACCTGGTTTAGGTATCAGTCTGTGTCAGAAAAGGAATTTGGTAGGACTCCTTCATTCCCTATTTTTTCAAATAGTTTATATAGTATTCAGGTTAATTGTTCTTTAAATGTGTGGTAGAATTCACATGTAAATCCATCTGGTCCTGAGGAGTTTTTTTAGGGAGTTGATTAATAGCTTGTTCTATTTCTTTTTTCTAAAATGTGACTATTTAAGTAATTTACTTCCTCTTATGTTAATCTGGGTATTTTTGTAGGTATTTCTCCATTTCACTTATTTTATCAAATTTATTGGCATAAAGTTGGACAAAGTAACTCCTAATTATTGCTCTAATTTCCTCTTCATTAGTAGAAAGTTCTCTCTTTTCATTTTTAATACTAACAATTTTATTTTCCTCTTTCTGTTTTCTAATAAAATTTACCAAAGGTTTATCTATTTTGTTGAGTTAAAAAAAACAGCTTAGTTTTATTTATTAATTCAATAGTTGTTTTTTTTTTTTTACTTTCAATTTTATTAATCTCTCCTTTTATTTTTAGAATTTCAAGTTTAGTGTTTGATTGGGGGGGGGGAGTAAATTTGCTCTTTTTCTAGCTTTTTTTAGTTGCAAGCCTAATTCATTGATCTTCTCTTTCTCTATTTTATGCAAGTAAGCATCTAGAGATATAAAATTTCCCTTTATAGTAGCTTTGGCTATATCCCACAAATTTTGGTATATTGTTTCATTATTGTCATTCTCTTGGATGAAATTATTAATTGTATTATGATTTGCTGTTTCACCAATTCATTCTTTAAGATGAAATTATTTAGTTTCCAATAACTTTTTGGTCTATTTTCCCTTGGCTTTTTATTGAATGTAGTTTTTATTGCATCATGATTTGAAAAGAATGCATTTACTATTTCTGTCTTTCTGCATTTGATTTTGACATCTTTATGTCCTAATATATAGTCATTTTTGTATAGGTTCCATGAACTGCTGAGAAGAAAGTATACTCTTTTTTGTCTCCATTCAGTTTTCTCCAAAGATCTATTACCTCTTTAACTTCTTTCTTATTTATTTTGTGATTTGATTTATCTAGTTCTGAGAGTGCAAAGTGGAGTTCTCCATTATTATAGTTTTGCTGTCTTCTTGCAGTTCTTTTAACTTCTCCTTTAGAAATTTTCTTACTATACTACTTGATACATATATGTTTAATATTGATATTGCTTTATTATCTATGGTACCCTTTAGCAAGATATAGTTTCCTTCCTTATTTCTTTTAATTAGCTCAAATTTGCTTTTGCTTGATCTGATAATAGATTCTGCTCCAGCTTTTTACCGTTACTCTGTATGTATTACCCTTTAAATGTGTTTCCTATAAACAACATATTGTAGGATTCTGGCTTTTAATCCAGTCTACCATCTGTCTCTGCTTTATGGGAGATTTCACCCCATTCACATTTTTGGTTAAAACTACTAATTCTGCATTTCCTGCCATCTTATTATCCCAGATTATACTTTTCTCTTTCCTTTTCCCCTTATTATCCTCCCTAGTATTTAACTTATGGGCACCACTTGCCTCAAGTACCCCCCCTTTAAAACTCCCCCTTAGAGTCTCTCCCCCTTTCTTATACCTTTCCCCTACTATTTCAGCATTCCCTTCTATTTAGCCTACCCCTTCCCTTTTTGCTTTTCCTCTCCCACTTTTCAATAAGATGAGAGAAGTTTCTCTGTAAACCAAAAATTGTCTAATATTTTCTCTTTGAGCCAAATCTGATGAGAGTAAAATTCACAGAGTGTTCATCTCCCTCCCTTCTTTCCCTCAGATAAAATAGCTTTTCTTTGCCCCTTTGTGAGATGTAATTTCCCTCTTTTTATCTCCACTTTTCCTTTTTCTCAGCTACAATCCCCTTTCCATCTTCTAGTTCATTTTTTTATATTATAACAGTAAAATTAAATTATACATGTACTCTATGTCCATAACAGAGATACAATTCTCAAGAGTTCTTTTTACCTTTTTATGTTTTTCTTGAGTCCTATTTTTGGAATCAATTTTTTTTTGGTTGTTGTTTATCTCTGGTTTTTTCATCACAAATAAATGAAATTCACCTGTTTCATTGAATGCCCATCGTCTTCCCTGAAAGAAAATGCTCAGTTTAGCAAGGTAATTTATTCTTGGCTACATTCCAAGTTCCTTTGCCTTTCAGAATATCAGATTCCAGGCCCTTCAATCCTTTAATATGGAAGCTGCTAGATCCTGGGTAATTCTTATTGTGGCTCCTTGGTATTTGAATTGTTTTTTTCCTGGCTACTTGTAATAATTTTTCCTTGGTCTGATACTTCTGAAATTTAGCCACAGTATTCCTTGGAGTTCTAATTTTGGGGTCTCTTTCAGGAGGTGTTTGATGAATTCTTTTGATGGCTATTTTACCTTCTGATTCTATGACATCTGGGCAGCTCTCTTTGATTATTTCCTGAAAAATAGTGTCTAGGCTCTTTTTTTCATAATGATTTTCGGGGAGTCCAATAATCCTTAGATTATTTCTCCTAGATCTAGTTTCCAAGTCTGTTGTTTTCCCAAGTAGGTATTTAACATCTTTTTATTTCTACATTTTTTTTTTTTTTTGGTTTTGCTTGGCTGATTCTTCATGTCTCATTGAGTCATTCATTTCCATTTGTTCAGTTCTGATTTGTAGTGAATTATTTTAATTTACTTTTTTTTTTACTTCTTTTTGTATTTGTCTAATTGAGTTTTTAAATGAGTTTTTTTGTTCTTTGGAATTTTTTTCCATTTCACAAATTTTTTTTAAGGAATTATTTTCTTTTTTCAATTCACAAATTCTGTTTTACTGGGAGTTCTTACCTTTTCCATTTCATATTTCAGGAAGATGTTTTCTTTTTCCACTTTGTCAAATCTTTCTTTTAATAAGTTATATGCCTTTTCCAAATCCTCTTGCAGTGTTCCTTTCCTTACTCAATTTTTCTTCTAGCTCTCTTTTAAAATACTTTTTAATTTCATGTAGGAGAGCCTTGTGTGGTGGAGACCAGGTTATATCACCCTTTGGGACTTCATCTGGAGACAATCTGCTTTTAGTCTCCTCAGGGTTTGAAATCTATTCTTCTCTTTCACTATAAAAGTTGTCTGTAATTAGAGCCTGCTTTGCCTTTTTACTCATTGTTTTTAAAAAATGTTGGGATCTGCTTTTAGGGCAAGGAAGTTTCAAGCTTCCTTTACAGACCAGGAAGCAGAAAAGGCTGCACTGAAAACAGCTGTGCTGGGATCATGTTGAGTCACTCCTGGTACTGGGTGGTGTGGCCAGGTCCCTTGAGACTCCAGCAATTTAGGGTTCACTCTTTACTGTAGCGAGCTGTCATCTCCAGAAGCTGCTAGATCGCTCTCTGGGAAGAGATCTGCTGTGTCTACTCAAATCTCTCAGACAGATTCTTCTTCCTGTAGTGAACCGTTGTCTCCAGGTAGTTGCTGTTAACTCTTGTCCAGAGAAGTGACTTCCCTTCCTGCAGAGAGCCGACTTCCCTTCCTGCAGAGAGCTGCGTCAAGCCAGATGTAGTGCAGAGTCTTCTCCTCTTCCTGGAATGGTGTCCTCTTTTATCCTCCCAGAGAATGGGTGTGGGATAATGCAAGGGCTTCTGGAAGAACCACTTCAGCCAATGAGCTTGCTCCTTCTATCAAGTCAACCTGAGTTCTCACCTTGTAATTGTCCAGACAACCTGAATTCTCACCTTGTCACTGTCCAGACAACCTGAGTTCTCACCTAGTAATCCTAACACTTTACCTTTTGCATTTTTGATGGCTTGCAACCAGGGTAGAGTAGCCAACACTATGGTAGAGTCCTCCCTGTAGATTCCTCACCCCATGGAGGTTGCACCTTGTCCCCAGTCTATTCAGCATGCGTTGGCTCCATGCTCTGCTTCTTTGCCTGTGCTTGGCCTCCTCCCATGCCCACACCTGATCAAAACAGACCTTTTCTGGTGATCTTCAAAATTATCTTCTGCTGGTAATTTGCTGCACTCCCAATATTCTTGGATTCTGCCAGTCCAGCACTATTTCAGAGGCTGAATTTCATAATTAGTGTGAGGGTAGTAGGAGAGCTCAGAAAAATCATTTGCTCTCTCCACCATCTTGGCTCCTCCCCCCAACACTAATGATTCTAAGCTCTCTTGATCCTTAGGCAGTCAGTCACCAAGCATTTATTAAACACCCATTGTATTCCAGATATTGTGTTAAACTAAATTTCTATTAGGATCTCTTTACTAAGGAATATTTTACATTTACATCTTCAGTTTTAGCTTCTCTCTAAAAACTATAGTCCAAATTTCCATCTACTCATGGGAATATTGCCATCACCTACTAAGACATCTCCACTTGGATGTCCTAGTACTATTTCACATTCTGTACATCTAGAGTCATAAACAAGACCCCCCCTCCACACTAGCTTCTCTCCTGACTTCTTTAGTTTGGATAATGGTACTTAACCTCCCATGCCAGTCTTCTAATCATCTAAACCAGTGGTCCTCAAACTTTTTAAATAGGGAGCCAGTTCATTGTCCCTCAGACTGTTGGAGGGCCAGACTATAGTAGAAACAAAAACTCACACTCTGTCTCCACCCCTCAGCCCATTTGCCATAACCCGGCAGGCCGCATAAACTTCCTCAGCAGCTGCATCTGGCCCACAGGCCGTAGTTTGAGAACCCCTGATATAAACTAAACATCTAAGCCTCTGATATCTCAAATTTCTCTCTTGATTGACAATTCATTCATTTAATTTGTCAAGTTTGTTTTTCTTTGATTATGGTTCATCCCTCCTATCACCTTGCCACTTATACATGCTGTTGGAAAAATCTCTTGTTAGGTCTCTTTAATCACCATTCACTTATGAAGTATTTTTATGAACCATGCACTGTGCAAAGCATGAAAGATGCAAGTTTACATTCTGATAAGAAAGATGACATGTTTCTCAGTAGCTATATGCTAATAGACAGAATAGACAGAAGGGAGTCTTAGAAGGACCAAGTCTTGAATAAAAAATGAAGCCAAGATATAAAAGAGGCAACCATTAAAAGGAATAACTTTCCAGGCATGAGGGAAAGCCTACAAAAAACTTGCCAAAGCATAGAATGGGAGATGGTCTTTCTTATATGAGAAACATCTAGGAGGTCAGTATAGTGGACTTTTAGAGTTTTGTAGAGTGGAATCATATAAAGAAGAATGAAAATATAGGAAGGCTCTAGGTTTAAAGAGTTTTAAATGTTTAGAAAAGTTTATATTTAATATTAGAGATGATAGAACATCATTGGCTTCCAGTTACATTTAAAAGGGTGACATAATTGGACCCAAGTTTTAAGAAAATCACATTGATCTGTGTAAAGAATGGATTAGAGCAGGAAGAGACATAAATTATGAAACTATCCCAATAATCATGATGAAAGGCAATACTGTTCAAGATGAGGCTGGTGAATATATGAATGCACAACAGGAGATGTGTGCAGGTAGAAATAATAAGATTTGGCAACTGTGTAAGCCAATGTGTAAGCTAAATGGGAAAAGATGTAAGGCTTATGGCAAGGTTGCATATAAGGGCCTTTCCTCATGTCAACTCAGCACCTGGATTCATAGTATGCCTCAACAAAAATCTTCATAGATTGACTCCATGTTACTTTCAAGATAAAATCTAAACTTCAAGCCTGAAATTCAAGGCTTGCCCATCTAGGATTATTTTATCTATCAAAACTCATCTAAATTCTGAAGGATTCATGATTTTTAAAAATGCTATCTACCTCCAGAGAGAGAATGAGTTCATTAAGGCAAATTGAAGTATAATATTTTTCACTTTATTTTTCTTGCTTTTTTTTTATACAACATGACTAATATGAAAATATGTTTTGCAAGATTTCACATATATAATTGATATGTTGCTTGCTTTTTCAATGTCTGGTGGAGGGTAAAAAGGGAAAGGGGAATTTGGAATTCAATAATTTTAAAAAAATTAATGTTAAAAATAAATAATATATTTTTAAAATTAAAAAACAAGTGGTCTACACTTGGGCAGATCTCACATATTTCTAAAGTGTGCCTCTTTTCATGTAGCTTCAACTGCCCTATCACCTCCTCTTTATTTATCAAAGTCCTTTACATCCTATGTAGTTGGAGGCACAGTGGTTAGAACACAGGGCTTGGAATCAGGACCTCTGGGCAAGTTTTTTATCCACTGTTTGCCTTAATTAACTGGAGAAAAAAGGCAAACCATTCTATTATCTTTGCCATGAAAACCCCACAGACAGTATTGACATGCTATGACCCACAGTCTCAAAGGATCAGTATGGTGGAAGACTTATCAACTTTCCTCCCTTTCTTTCTTTTTTTCACCAGAAGGCTTCTCACACACACCAGCCTGGAGATTTTATCTGTCTCTGAACTCAAAGCACTTATTCTGAAACTCATCTGTTGACAGTGATTGAGATACTGCTTTTCTATTTGCCTTTTTAATTATTTAACTTGACATGTTCTAATGTCTCATCACCCCAGTTACTCTGCCATTTCCAAAGTGTGGAGGCTTTGACTTTTATCCCTTAAAGTGCCTAGAACCAGGCCTTGCTCCAGGATCTTTGGATCACAGATTTGGAGTTACAAGATTTCCCAGACCCTTAAGTCTAATCCTGTCTTTTTACACCAAGTCAGTGCTCAATACTGCTTATTAATTCACTGTGTCTTTTGAGAATGGGCTAGAAAATGACAACAGAGCAGGAACGTGGTACCCAATATGTTGGAAGAAAGTTTATGATAAGGGGAATTAAAGAGGGATATTTATAGCTCAAAATACATTAAACAAGCTAAGTTTGCAACCTACAGATGGAGTCTCCCTTGGCCCCCTTGAGACCGAATCCAGACATTTATAAATAAAGCCCTGAGAAATGCAATCAGCATAAACCTAGAGAGAAAACTCCTTTTAGAACAAACTATCCCAAGCAACATGGCACAGTGCATAGAAAGCAAGCTACAAGGCAAGAAGAACTGGGTGTAGTTTCTGCTACTGACAGGTTTTTGTTGGTGTGACCTTGAACAAGAAGCTTAACTTCTCAATGGTCCCAGCTGGTCTCTTAGGTTATATGTTGCTGACAAGATGGCAATCTATGCTAGGGAAGAAGGAGTTTCATACATTGATGAAATCCCATGTCCATTCCCTATCCCTGGGCCAACTGGCTACCATTTCCTAGTTCAGAGAGAGCCTCTTAGATAGTCATCACTGTGCTAGCCAAAATCACCCCATAAAACAAGTTGGATAACTGCAAAGTGTAAAGCACAGTTTGATGGTGGCTGGTGCTGGACCTTTTTGCCATCATCACTCAAAGGCTTCATAGATTTCTCTTCTAGCTGCAGATTTATGAAATACTTTTTTGCCCTATTTTTATACCCTTCATCATAATATGCTGGTTCATCAAAATTAATAAGTAAGCAAATAATTAAATAGATAAACAAATAAAACAAAACATCATACACTTAGACCAGTTTTTTTATTTTATTTACTTTTGATTGATCCTTATTATTTTTTCATAACATTCCTTTCCAACAATGTCCCTTTTCTTCCTCTAGATAAGGAATCTTCCCTGAAACAAAGATTTTTTTAATAAGAAGGGGGAAAAGCAGTTCATTAAGACCAGCCAGGAAGAAAGATACATTTTCTCATCTCTTTTCTAGAACCAGGCTTATTTATTATAATTACAAATAAAAAAGTAAATGAGCATATTTGTATATAATAATCCATAGTTCAATTTTGTTTCATGCTTTCCATTTACATTATTGTAGATTTATCTATAGCTTTATTGACTCTGCTTCCTTCATTTTACAGCATTTCCCATGTTTCTCTGAATTTATAGCATTTCCCATGTTTCTCTGAATTCTTAATAGTTTTCATTTCTTATAACACAATAATATCCCAGTATAGTCATGTATCACCATTTGTTTAGTCTTTATTTGGTCAGTTGCTACCTACTTTCTTATGGGGTTTTTTGTTTGTTTTTGTTTTGTTTTGTTTTGCTTTTGCTGCCACAAAAAGTGCTATTATGACTGTTTTGATACATATGAGACTTTTCTTTCTGTCTTGCACCTCCATGGGGTATGGTATTCCCTTCTTCTTGAAGGAGTGATGATTTTATCAGCTTCTGCAATTCTTTTTCCAAAGCATATCCTGAGCAGTGCATCATTTGATAGAGAGTGACCTAAGACCCATTGACATCAAATATTTGACCTTGGATTACAGCATTAACTGAATTTTTGGGGACATGATTTGAACCCATCTTTTACTTGATTTGAAGGCTAGCACTCTATCCTTTAAACCATCTTCTGTTTCTTTAAGTAGCAGAGAAAGAAAAGATAATATAGATTTAATATTTTTTTTAAAAAATTATTTACAAGTCAGGTCATTAAAGAGCCATATTGTCAAGAAAAAGTCTTATTTGAAGACAGCTCTGATTGGTTTCCTCATTAAATGGGGATAAATCTGTCTTGTCTCTCCCAAGACTTATTTATTATTGGTTTTCCTTGAATAGGAAGAAGAACTTCTCTTGGCCCGAGTTTATTTCCTTGGTGACCTCTTCTTTCTAGGCTGAAATTTTTATTTTAATTCAATATAATTTTATACTTTTATGAATCTTTTCTTTTCTCTAGCCGTAGATACCTGGTTCTTCTGTCCCTTTCATTCATTCAAAAAGATTTATTAAGCACCTGCTCTCTGCAAAGCAGCATGTTAGACACCACAGTTGTAATAATACATATGGCACAGGTTTTTTTTTTTTAATTTAAATTTTAAAAATTTTATTTCTTTTATTCTGAACTTAAAAAACAAAACAAGCATTTCCATAAAATAGTAGAATAGGAAAAATGATGATTATATATGAAACTTTAAATCTATTGTTTACAATCTAGTAGGGGCTAGGTTGTGGCGTGAGAGGAAAGCATGGGAAACAGGAGTGTGGTGGTAAATGTTTAATAACTGGCTCTCTAGAGGGCAGGAAATGTGAGACTCACTTTTACATTTAATATACATGATTAATATTTCCTTCATCTCTTTCTTAATTCTAGACAATCAACAAAACAATAAATGAGTCCTTGATTTGTATTGTTTGCTGATTTCCAAGGTATAGATGTTCACATTGAAAATTTGACAGTTGTTGTGCTGGTATTAGCAACCATTGAATGGGGTCCAAGAGAGGAAGAAGAAATCGGATACAGAAATAACTATGATACAAGGCTCAGTAAAATACATGCAAAATATAGGTAGCCAACGCTTTATGAGAAGTTTATGGAAGGAGAAATGATCCTTGAGCTTTATGATCTCTGTCAATCAGTCTATCAGTAAGCATTTGTTACTCACCTATTATGTTCCAAAGCATTGTGCTAAGTGCTGGGGCTACAAAAAGAAGTAAAAGCCAGTCACTTCCTAACTTTAAATATCTCACCATCTAATGAAAGAGAACACGGTCAAGCAAATATGTATAAACAAGCTATGCATATAATACATATTTAATAAATAGTAAATAGAAAAAGAATTAACACAGAGAAAATACCAGAGTTAAGAGGAATTCATTACCTAACATGGTCATTAATAAAGCAGTTACAAGATAATAAAGATCATCACTGGACCACAGTTTTCTCCAAAATATTTACCTATATTGGAGCATATATAGATCCCATACTCAAACGATCAGAATCTAAATTTCAGCTCTCAAAGAACTGTGATAGTTCAAATGCACCTAGAGTACTCTTGGATATTGGCTTGGCCAAAGAAAATTTGTGCCCCCCTCCATGGAAAATGCTATGTTTTGTATTTTGGGGAGAAGCTGTCCTTCACAGTCCTATAGCCCCATTATCCAAAAATTAACCTAGCATTCTCTGTTTCAGATTTTATTTCATCAGAATGCCCTTTTCCACCATCCCTAGCTCCTTCAGGTAAGACAACCCTAAAGAGACCTCTATTGAAAATGCAAATTTAGCCAGACTTCATTTACATATTTCATACTTAATGTTTTTTCTTTTTTTCCTGAATATAATTATGTTGAAAATTTCCATGGGAAGGCCCATAAAGTGATAGTTATGCCTCTAAACCCATTTCCCTCATAGACTATTTTAAAAAGCTATCACTTGGAAAACCCATGCAGAAGCCCACAAATTTATAAATATAAAAAAGCATATAGGTTAATTTAAAAGTGTATATAATTTGCATCAATCATTTGAGAAATGCAGTTAAAATATGGCTCCATATTACACATAGTTCTGGAAGTAAGCGCCCACGCTAATGAAGTTCACATATCAATTTTAAGGCCCAAAATTTGTCAAATGCTAAAGATACTCTGTCTGCTCTTCGGCCATATTTATACATACGTCCAAAATGTTAGGAATTGAATTTTTATCCAGTTGTGTCAATGAGAGACAGCATGGTATGATGGAAAGAGCCTGGGTTGCAGCTGTTCTGGAGGATGTTCAAGATCATCCATTTCAATATGCTTCACTTTCATTTTACAAATAAAGAAACTGATTCTGAAAAGTGACTGGTTTAAGATCATACAGCTACTAATACATGGGATTTGAACTAAAGGCCTCCAGCTCTCCCCCTCCCTCTCCCTCTCTCCCTCTCTCTCTCCCTTTCTCCCTCCCTCCCTCCCTCTCTCCCTCTCCCTCTCTCCCTCCCTCCCTCTCTCCCTCTCCCTCTCTCCCTCTCTCCCTCCCTTCCTTCCTCTCTCTCTCTCTCTCTCTCTCTCTCTCTCTCTCTCTCTCTCTCTCTCTCTCCCCCCCCTCCCTCCCTCTCTCTCTCTCTCTCTCTCTCTCTCTCTCTCTCTCTCTCTCTCTCTCTCTCTCCAGCTCTCTCGCTCTCTCCTCTCTCTCTCTCTCTCTCTCTCTCTCTCTCTCTCTCTCTCTCTCTCTCTCTCTCTCTCTCTCTCTCTCCCTCTCGTCTTGTTTAGTCTCTGTCTTTCTATCTGTTCTCTTCCTACCTCCCTCCATTCCTTTCTCTCCACTCCTCCCTCTCTGTCTCTGTCTCTGTCTCTCTTCCCCCACTGTAATTTGACTTTTACACCCACCCCCTTATACTAAGCACCAAATCCTTAGTCTTTTTTCATTTCTCTTGGAATGTCATAGGATTAGACTTGGAAGGGGTCTCAATCCCCTCATTTTACAGATAAAGAAAATTTGACCTAGAGAAAATGACATGAATTACCCAGAATCATATGTCAAGGAAATATCTGAGGCAGAATTTGAATATAGTACTACATCACTCCTAATCAAGTACTCTTATCGACTATATCACACTGATTTTCTATACATCTAATGCTACTCCTTTCTATTAGATACTTTATATTTCCTTGGTTTCAGAGATATCATATTTTGCAGATTCTCTATTCCTTCCCTTTTTTCTTTTTTTGATTCTTCATACCCTTTCAGAACTTTGAAGTATTATTATTGCCCTGTCCCATCCTCTTCCACTTTCCCCCTTCTCCTTCACCTTCCTCTTCTCACCTTTATTCCCTCTCCCTTCCTTTCCTCTCCCTTCCTTTTCTACTTCCCCAGTTCAGCCATTTCTTGAGCTAGACATCTCCAACTGCATTCCAAATTCTGTAATTATTCAAACATTCTACTATTTCTCTTCTCCTTCCTTCTTGACACTTCCAAGTTGATTTTAAACTCCTAGCTCCTAGTAGAATTTCTGGCACCGGTTATCAAGAAACAAACAAATAGTACTCCTTAGACAAAAGGAAAAATTATCATTTCTCTTGATAAAACCAAAAATGGCTTGTGTGATCTGTTTTTTTGGTGTCTTAGTTGATAAATGCTTGTTAGATTGTTGGTTAATAGCAGTTCATACCAATCAATTAATCCAGAAAATGAGTATTAAGTGCCTCCTATTATTTATTATCATTTATATTATAATGATATAATAATAGTATTTTTATCAAGTGCCAGAAATTCTACTAGGAGCTGGAAGTTTAAAGACTTAGATGAAACAGACCTTTCTCTCAGAGAGCTTACATTCTACCAAGAGGAGACAACATATACGTCCAAAAATACATATAAGATATTATAAAATAGTACTACAAATACAATAGTAAAATACAAATTATATTTTATAAATTATAAAGTTTTTTTCATCTCAATAACCCTGTGGGAGTGGGTAAGCTAAGTACTATTATATTCATTCAACAAGTAGAGAGATGGGGATACAAAAAGATAATATATTATGTTAGGTTACTAATGGCAGAGTAAACTTGGTTCTTGAAATTTCAGTTCTTTCAACTGCACCATACTAATTTATTAATGCATACCTAAAAGAGACGTGTACCACTGATGGATTCCAAACTTCAGTACCATCCTCTGGACCACAGGAAATATGTGAATCACATTTTGAAGGCCCACAATTTAAGGAAAAGGATGGGTGGTGTGATGTAATACCAAGGGCACAGACCAGTAGCCAAATCTTGGGTTTAATTATAGGTTTGATAGTAACTAATTCTGTGACTTCAAGTATGTCACCAAACCTTTCTGAATGTCATTTCTCTTTAAAATGAGAAGACCTGACTAATTGATCTCTTGAGTTACTTTCACATCTAAAATGCTCTGTCTGCTCTCAGTAAAAGTTATGGACATTTGTAGCATTCATTCCCATTGACTTTTATTCTTCTAGAGTAGAGTTGGACACTTCTGGGGGACAATCTTCCTATACCTTTTTGTTCTTTCCCAAGAAGAAGACTGGAAGGAAGGCCCCTGGAAACTTTGAATTCTGGCTCAACCTTCTGGGACTTAGCCAGCCAATTTTGTAAAGGCTTTCAACCTGTCCAAAAAAATAAGGAAAAATATAATTCTGTGCTTCTTACTATTCCAACTAGATTTTCTTACACCAAAAACATCTTGAGTTTATTATTTTTTCTCTTCCTGCTGCAAATTCTCTTTATCTCCCTTTTTCTCCCTCATTGAATTAAATTGTTTGTTTTTCATTTGGTTCTCTCCTTCTCCCTCTAGTCAGGTCAAGTGCTGTTATATTTTCCTCGAGGATTACCAAAATGAGCTAGTAAGAGAGAAACAGGGGCTCAGCACTTTAGCTCCTGATTCCTTTCATTTATCTGCTTTTCCTTTTATTATCTTTTTTGCTGACATCTCAGGACACTCATAGAGTAGGGAGAGATTATTTTCTTCACCCTTTCTTTTCTTAAAGGTAATTTATTGATAAAGAAAACCCTAACACATATATAGAAAAAAATTAATTCCCTTTCTTGAAATTCACAGAGCACTTAAAAAACTTCCTATCTTCTTTCTTCTCTTCCTGCCTGCCTCATATCGCTTATTGTTTAGTCATTTTAAAATTATATCAAATTCTTCATGACCCCATTTTGGGGGGTTTCTTTTTAAAGATACTGATGTAATTTAATATTTCCTCCTCTAGCTTATTTTATAGATGAGGAAACTGCTGTGCCAAATAGTGTTAAGTGTTCAGGCTCAAATAACTAATAGATATCTAAGGCTAGATTTGAATTTAGGAAAATGGGTCTTCCTGACTTCAGGCCTGGCACTCTATTCACTACGCCCTTTTCACTACTGGGTATCAAACTTCATAAGGGCAGGAATGATGTTTATCAGAACTTTGTGTCTCCCCAGGGCTCAACATAGTACTCATAGTATTTCTTAGATGAACCTAATATTGAATTTGTTAAGAAATAACAAATGCTTTGTACATACTAGTAATTTAATTAATGTTTTTTTGAATGGATGGATGAATGAATGAATTTCCAGTGATTGAAGAATGAATTCAAGTGATTCATAGTGATCTCCGAATCACTAAAATTCCTGACTTCTCCTAGGAATTATTATGAAGATTAGTTAGCATTGCAGAGAAAATGTATCTCTTTGTTTCCCTATCCAGATGAACTCCTTAAATCATTATATATCTAAAAGCACTTAGCACTAAAACCACCAGCAAGTGCCACAGTGCCTGACACATAGTAGGAGCTTAATATTGATTGATTGATTCTTTTCCATTGAAGTCAAAAGAATTGGTAAAAAGTAATACATTTTGGAAATATCAGACAAGACAAAAGAAAACTCAGTAGATAAATAGGAAGCCTGCATTCTGGCTCTAGCTTAATCTTATGAAGTAGTGTGGAATAGTGGAAGAATCAGAGTTAGGAAAACTGGACTTCAAATACTACCTCTGAGACTTCCTAGCTGTGTGAACCTGGGAAGTCACTTCATATCCCTGACCCTCAGCTGCTTCTATAAAATAAGGGGGGTGGGTTAACTCAAAGCTTCTTAAACTGTGAGTCACAATCCTATATGGGATCATATAACTGATTGTGGGGGTTGTAGGAAATGTGACAGCAGTAAAAGGTAAAGATATCAAATATTCCACTCAGATTAATTTTGTAAGTGAAAATAAACAAATACATCAATCTTATTTGTATGCAAATTTCCTTTTGTCTTTAATCAGTTACATGTATACCAAAAAAGTTTTAAAATAAATTTCTTTATGATTTATTATCAGTAAATATCTTATTCACATATCTATTGTATGTACTTATATACTCAGAGTTGCGAATAGAGTAAGTTTAAGAAATTCTGGTCTAGATAACCATTAAGCCCTGAATTTCTGATTCTGTGACATTATTTACTGTGTAACTAAGATCAAATTACTTTATCTCCTTTTTCTCTATCTTTACAATGTCTATAGATGATGCGGTAACTAGATGATACTGAAAATCCTTTTTCCCTTTGATGGTCTATAGGTCTCTTATGTACCAGGACAGAGGAAACCTGCAAAATTTTTCTTTTGAGGATTTTCTTTATTCTTAATGATTCAAAGCAATAATATTTGAGGTTTGGTCTTGGCTGCCATATGATATAATTCAAATATAAGAACTGTGAGCCAAGCTGCTGCACCTGATCTCAGTAGCTATGAAGCTGTGCAAAAAAAGGAAATGATATTTAAGGTAATCAGAGTCCAAAACACATTATAGCTAATGAAAAACATCATTATGGATTTCAAACAGGAACTGGGAGCACAGCCATAACTGGCAATTTTGGTACCTGGGATATTTGAGTCAAGTTGAGAACTCAGGATACTAGACCATTGTGGAAGAGATGGAAGAGCCCTTCTGGTCTGTAACTGATGTTGCTTCCTATTTTAGCTAAATATTTTTCCTCATGATGTCAAGAGACCCAGCACAGTAGGTGGATTTTCTGTAGTGAACTTAGGAACTAACAAAGGCAGGAGTCACTAGGGATAGACAGATGTGGATGAGTTACTATCTATATCAGTGGGATCATATATCAATCTGACTGTTGAATATAGACTTACTAGGAGATGTGTTCAGTTATTTCTACTCTTAGGAGTATCAGTCCTATTAGTGGCCATTAAATTTTGTCATTTTGGAACAAAGATCCTATGGCCTAGTCCTATTCATGGTTCTGGCGAGGAATAAAGGCAAAGTAAAAATGTTGAGATTCTTCACATCTAAAGAATGGTGTTTTTAACTCTAAAGAGTAGTTGTTTGCAAAATGGAATTTTTCTCTTAAGGAATTTGCCTCCCAATAAGAATTTACCTCAATACTGGGTCAAACAGTAAATTTTTAACTTATTTTTTCTTTCATTGTTTTCCTTTGGTTCCTTTATCTCTTACCTTCCCCCAAAGTAAGGTGAATAGCTGATTTTTAATGATAAGAATACCTTACATTGGTGTAGTACTTAACAGTTTACAAATATCTTTCTAATACATTATCTCATTTGAGCCAGTTGGTACAAAGTATTATTACCCTCTAATATTTTAAAGCTTGTGTATTTTTTTTTGCTTCTTTTCAGTGATTCTATTCAGAAGAGGTAGCATGATATACTCTAAAAAAAGTTTAAAAGGTCCTGATCTTCTCTAGAATAGACGGTTTTATATGTTAGAGAGATTCAGGTCCTGTCTGGCAAAGAACTGTTGCATAGTCATAGGCAAATCAATGATCTTTCAATGCCCTAATCTCCAGCCTGTCTCATCCTCCCTAAGTAAAATAAAACAAAGCAAAAAATATTTTTCAATAATATTTATTTTTCCAAATACATGTAAAAATAGTTTTCAACATTCATTTCCCCCTTGTCTCCCCCTTCCCAAGATAGCAAGCAATCTGATATAGGTTAAATATGCGCAATTCTTTTAAACATATTTCTATATTTGTCATATTGTGTAAGAAAAACCAGACCAAAAGGAAAAAAAACATGAGAAAGAAAAACAAATAAACAAAAAGGTGAAATACTATGCTTCAATCCACATTCAGTCTACATATTTCTCTCTCTGGATGTGATTGACATTTTCCATCCCAAGTCTCTAGAAATTGCCTTGACTCATCACATTGTTGAGAAGAGCTAAGTCCATCACAATTGATCATCACATTATCTTGTTATTGTGTATAATGTTACATTGGTTCTGCTCACTTCACACAGCATCAGTTCATGTAGGTCTTCCAGGCCTTTCTGAAGTTATCCTGCTGATCATTTCTTATAGAACAATAATATTCTGTAATATTCATATACCACAATTTATTCAGCCATTCTCCAACTGATTGACATCCACTGAATTTCAAGTTCCTTGCCACTACAAATAGAAAACAAATTTTATTTTGAAAATTACTCCTAATCTCCAATTATTAATCAATCAATAATAATTATTAAATGCTTCCTATGTTACAGCTATGGATATGGATACTAGGAATACAAAGAGAAAAATGAAACAATCCTTTCCCTTTAAGAACTTAAATTCAAGTGGTAGAAAGAAGAATAAGGATTCACAAATATGTCAATACAGGGCAGCTAGATAGTGCAGTGAATAGAAAACCAGCTTTGAAGTCAGGAGGACCTGAGTTAAAATCCGGCCTCAGAAACTTAATTCCTAGCTGTGTGACTGTGGACAAGTTACATACCCCCAATTGCCTTGCAAAGAAAAATAAATAAAACAAATAAGTCAATACAAGTTAATTTGATGAGAGAGATTAATAAATTAATCAGTTTATTTGTGAGAAGACAAGAGAGAAGATGGGCCTCAGGGATGTATTTACAGTCCATCTATGTACCAAATCCCCCTATACACAGCTGTTCCTTTTGCTGATCTCCATTCAAAGTTGATTCCACCATCCCTACAGTGTGTCTGCACTCAGAAAGATAAAACAGAAAGGGGACTTTTCTGGCTTAGCCCATACCTGTCTTATTGGTAAGCTGAGCCAGAGGAGATGCCTAATGCAGCATTTGTATTCCAGGATTCACCACAACAATTGATGAAAGTTTTTACAGTTTGAAAAATGACCAGAGGATTATAAAGCACAAGATAGTGGCTATATTGAATTTTGACATTTTAAATATTTCTTAAGTTATTAAAGATTTAAACTGCACCAAAACTTTTGGGACATCCCATATATGTGTTTATCTTATGTGTAACAAAAATAGTAAAATCAGACTTCAGAGTCACTATAACCCCAAAGGCATTTGCAGGATGCAGAAAATCATCCACGGTGCAGGAGTTGGGAAATCTTGGCTTAAGGAATGGCCACGGACCCATTTACTATTTCCTTGGATTCTTTCCACGCTGAGTGCCCACCCAGAGATGAAATAGCTTCTATCCCATATTTACCCATTGAACATTTCACTCGAGACTCAACAAACATGATGCTGGCAACATGTGAGACAAAGTGCTCTTTCATCTTCCTCTCAATTCCCTGGCTGTCCACATTTTGGCGGAAGTCTGTTTGAAGTAAGGGCAATCCTTCTTAATTAGCAAGATCCCATGAGGCTCCTTATAGCTATAAGCTGTTCTGAGTAAATAAACAGGTGGGGAGGGGTGGAGAGAAAGAAGGAAAGACAGAGAGGAGATATGGATTCTCACAGAATTTAAAAGATTTACAGAGACAGCATCCAAAAGCGCTTGTGAGATGGGCTCTTTTGGAGAAGGGAGCTAGTGCTGATGATGAGATAGAAATCAACTAGATAGTTTCATCCTAAGTGGAAATACCTTGAAGTTAGCTTCTTATTGATAGGTCTGGTTCACAAAAAGGAGATTCATAGAAACATCATCTCACATATTAGAACTGGGGAAATAATCCATCTTGTAGTCAGTTCTGGAAGAATGCCCTATTGAGATACTGAATTACTGGGGTAGAATTCCCAGGCATTTTCTCACTCAGAAAAGAGTGAACAGTGGTAGATAAGTAAGAGGAGAAGAGATTAAACCTGACTTTCTCATTTCGGCTGGGAATTCATGTTTCCTAAGAGTGAGTGGAGGAAAATCTTTACTTTCTTCTCCTACATTCACCCTAAACTCTCTGAGTCTCAGTTTCTTCATCTGTAAAACAGGGTCTAACTGTATGCTTCTCAGAAGACCTAATAAAATATCAAACCCAATACACAAGTTGGAAATTTCCCCGGAAAATAAATAATTGGTACCAGCCTCATATATCTATAAATAATCAATGCATGGACTCTCTGCTCTTGGAAATTCCCCAAATTCCCTTAATTCTCACAGAATCCTGCATTGGGTATCCTGCTTAGGTGGCACACTGGTTAGAACACTTGGACTGAAGTCAGGAAGGCCTGAATTCAAACCTAGCCTCAGACACTCACTAGGTGTGCTGCCCTATGTAAGTCACTTCACCTTGGTCTGCCTCAGTTTCTTCACCTGTAAAATGGAAATAATATTATCATCTATTTTCCTGTATTGTTATGAGGATCAAATAAAAAAATAATTGTAAAGCACTTAGCATAGTATCTGGCACATAGTAAGTGCTATATAAATATTGCCTATTATTATTTGTTATTGTTATTATCTAAAGTCTTGTCAAATCAAGTCAATAAACAGTAAACTGCTTCTGTGAACTAGACATTGTGCTAGATCCTTGAATATCCAAGAGAAGATAATGTAATATAAACAGCAGGTTTGGAATCAGAAAAGCTAGAATAAAATCCCAACTCTGCTTTACGCAAGCAATTTAACATTGAGCCTCAGTTTATTCATTTGTGAGAGGGGGAAGTTATATTGGAAAGCCTTCAAGGTTCCTTTCAGCACTACATTTGTTGTTTGTCCTTCTTTCTCAAAGAGGACCATGACTTCAGGGATGTAATGCCATGACATACAAGTGAATTGGATTTGTTTGTTTGTTTCCTAACATTTTATTTTTAAAAATTTTTTATTAATTTTTATAATTATAACATTTTTTGACAGTACATATGCATAGGTAATTTTTTTTTTTACAACATTATCCCTTGTACTCCCTTCTGTTCCAAATTTTTCCCCTCCTTCCCTCCACCCCCGCCCCTAGATGGCAGGCATTTCCATATATATTAATATGTTATAGTATATCCTAGGTACAATATATATGTGCAGAACCGAATTTTGTTGTTGTTGCAAAGGAAGGATTGTATTCGGAAGCTAAAAATAATCTGGGAAGAAAAAAAATGCTCACAGTTTACTCTCATTTCCAGTGTTCCTTTTCTGGATGTAGCTGATTCTGTCCATCATTGATCAATTGGTATTGGATTAGCTCTTCTCTATGTTGAAGATATCAAGTGAATTGGATTTAAGTGAGGGAGGGCTATGCAGGTCACCTGCCTCACTTTCTCCTCCAAAGTCATCTGGGTCTAATGGCCAGAGACAGATCAGGACCACTGGAAATGGCCCTGGATGAAATGGGAGACCTTGACTCTTTTAAACTAAGGTCTTCAACAGGTCTCAGTTTAATTGAAGCTGCAGCCCATTCAGTGATGAAGGCTAGGTAGCAATTGAGCAAAAGAATCTCGTCTTTAGCCTAGTCCAAAAAATTCTAAATAAATAACAAAATGAATGAATGAAACCTCAGGGTTTCTGGCCAAAGCAGAAATGAAGGAAGGAGAGGAAGGAAGGAAGGGAAGGGAAGGGAAGGGAAGGGAAGGGAAGGGAAGGGAAGGGAAGGGAAGGGAAGGGAAGGGAAGGGAAGGGAGAGATAGAAAGAGAGAGGGAGAGGGAAGGAGGCAGGAAGGAGGAGGAGGGAGGGAGGGAGGGAGTCTGTCTTCAAATTGAGCAATTCCAGGTCATCTTTCGTCACAGGAAGTTGTTGTTTGTCCTTCACTCTCAAAGAGGACCATGACATCAGGGAGGTGTGATGTGCAAGTGAACTTCATTTATACTTCTGTGATCCTGTGAGCAGGGCTTAGTTCCTTAGTAACTACTCTTGGGAAAAATTTACTCCATTGTGAATGCCCAATCCAGACATTACTGGGAAGGGGACTGGAGAGATGGGATGGACTAGCACCATCATGAGATGAGAAACAAAGGCCTGTTTTATTTTTAGCCAGTGGTTTTATTCTTGCCTAATCACTTGCTATATCTTGCCACAATTGCATAGAAGGCATCACTGTGTGATATCACTACCAATAATAATTCAGAAATGCATGAGAAGGCATTATCCAATGCAAAATAAAGTTATAAAAAAACAGAAAAATATTATACAAAACAGCTACAAAAATGTAAAAGGAAGGACAACAAAAATAAAACAATTACAATTAAATGTGATAAAATTGTAATGACCAAGCTTCTCTAACCCTCCCACTTTGATTCCTTTCCGTTCTCTAGAGTCTTGCTTTGATGTAAAACTCAAGCTCCTACCACTGAGATACTTGTTTTCTGGTTAATTAGCATTCACTTTATATTGTGTCTGGTTCTCAAACTTTGGGTCTGGATCCAAACTCACCATCTCATATTCCATTTGTGTACCCAGCCCCTCTCTCCATTTCCAATATGTCAGTCAATTGTACCGTCTCTCCAATCATTTTCTCCAAACTTTCTGTTAAAAACACTCCTCCTCAACCACTACTCCTCTGTATATGTTGATTTCCCCTATTAGAATATAATTTCCTTGAGGAAAGGGATTATTTTGCTTACTTATATCCATATATAATTATAATATAAGAAATATATTTCAGTTGGTACCTAGTATATAATAAATGCTTAATATATTTTTTCATTGATTTATAAGAAAGTACTTTTTCTTCCCCCCCCCCTCATTTTTTTTCAGAAGTAGTGAATTGTGGAACTGGAATGTTTTAACAATCACATGAGATTTTCCATATATGTTGGTTAGTTTTGCTGAACTTTTCCCCCCTTCCTTATTATAATGAATGACTCTTGGGGAATGTGAGGAAGAAGAGATACATTGAGAAATATGGATAATGTAAAGATTAAAGATATTAAGTTTATTTGTTTTAATGGAAAACTAGAAAACACCACTGATCTATGATCAAGACATTAGGCCAGGTTTTCACTTTTCTTAAATTATGGACCCTTCCTTTATCAGTCTGGCAAAATCTGTGGATCCCTTTTCAAATAATGTTTAAATGCATAATATAAAATACATAGTATTGCAATTATATTGAAGTGCAGTTATTGACATTTTAAAAAATTCACAGACCTTAGCTTAAGAGCCCTTGCTTTAGATGGGTTCTCCAGCAGGTCAAATCACAACCTATCCATGCCTATCCATTGTTAGAAATTCACTGCAAAGATAAAGAGGACTCAGGAGTATATGAAGTAAGTTGGTTTATTTATAGTTCTTGTAAGAAACTGGCTATTGTCCAACAAGCAGTCCTTGGGAAGATCCTCCTTAATAGATATGAGACTGAGCCTTTTATTTCCTGTCCAAAGCACAAGGTCCATCCCCCAAACCTCATTGGCTGAGGATGATAAAATTAACAGATTTCCTGGTCTTTCCATTGCATATTCCTCTTTAACATATTCCCCCTTCTTCACCATACAGCCCAGGTTCAAAAATGACCGAAAACTCCTCCTTTCGAGAGAAGTTAATATTAATTAGCTCATTAAGCATGGGCACTCAGGGCTTGAAATTATTTTTTACTCACTTCTTGTTTTTTGTTTAACTTTTATCAATTTATCAGTTCAGTGCTCAATATCAATATCTTGTTTTGTATAACTAAGACAACTAAACTAAGACAGCTGACATGGTCTTAAGTCTTTATCCTTATATGGAAATGCAATTCTATAGATTGCTCACATCCATCCTATGTGACAGTTGTTCTCATCTCTCCTTGACTGCCCAAAAATATATACTTGGGAACTTCCTTGCCTTCTTTAAACAAAAAAGGTCCCCATCGAATGATCAGCTTATGCTTTTTTTTCTATCACACTCTTTGGTGATACAGCTTGATTTTGTTTCTTCTTTGTAGTTTCCTATTTGTCATATGTTGCAACCTCTACTCCCTCATTAATCCCTTGTGATTTAGATGAGTGATGGTATAGGATAACAGGAGTACACTGAAACTTGACATTTAAGGGCCAATCTGATCTTCCCATCTCCCTTCCACGACCTGGGAGAGACACTATTTGGGCCAGGATCACCTTGCCCTCCCATACCCTCTGCCAACACTTAGACTAGATGCTTCCTTTGGGCCATTAATGGATTGGTACAAAGTTTGCCCAGGTATAACCTAGTTCAATGCACTACTAAATGAGTACAGAAAGCATATATCTGATTCTTTGCCTCCTCCATGTCTTTTTTGATCCTGCTCTTCCATTCTATTTCTATGCTGAGATTCTGCATCCTAATCAAAATGGCCTCCTGTTCCTTCAACTTCGCATTTGGCCTCTCCACTATGGCCATTCCCACAAGACAAGCTCTGTGCCTAGTTTTCCATAAGGTTCCTAGTCTTCCTTTAGGTTCTTCTCAGATGCTGCTTCCTCTATGAAGCCCTCCCAGTTCCCTCCAGTTGTTAGTCCTTTCCCCATTTTTAAAATTCATTTTGTTTACTTATCAATACATATCGTGAAAGGCATCATAATGTAGTACAGAGAGTATGGAGTCAGGAAAACCCAAGTTCAAATTCAGGAGTATCTGGAGAAGTCGCTTATCCTCTGCTAGTTTCAGGGAGTTTACCAAGATACTATACTAGAGTTAGGCTGAGAACATATTGGTGAGGGAGTTCCCAAACCAATTTTTTCTCCCGGTAGAACGTAAGCTCCTTAAGGATAAAGAATGTTGTCTTAGAATTCCCAGAACCTAGGACTTTATCTTACAACCGGAATGTGCCTAATTATTTGTTCATAGGATTATAGATTTAGATATAAGGGACCTTTATCCCAAGTCCCTCTTTATATCTATGAGGAAATGAGGCACAGAAATGTTAAATTGCTTGGCCAGGCTCACCCAATAAGTAAGAGAACTGTGATTTAATGGGTTCTTCTGATTCCCAATCCAGCATTTTTCAACCCACCCACCTCTGTTAAATAACTCCAACGGTTATATTGAACTGAATTGAATTGAGTTGAGTTGAACTGGAGTGATGTAAATTCCTTCTGCATCCTATCTGAAGACCAGCTTCCCACCAATAATACGGAACAACAATGATGTAGGTTATTTGTCAAGGAGATTTACCATTTCTGGGTATAAAACGCTATGTGCTTCAATTCAACAGATAGATCAACCAACCGATATATTTAAGATTCTTTTCTGGAAGGGGCAGCTAGGTGGTGCAATGGACAAAGCACCAATCCTAAATTTGGGAGGACCTGAGTTCAAATGTGGCCTCAGACATTTACTAGTTGGGTGACCCTGGGCCAATCACTTCACTTTGATAATGAGTAAAATAAAATAAAATAAATAAAAGTAAAAATAAAAAAAGAAGACAACAGCTCTTTACTGGATAAGACTGACATAGAAATATATTTGCATGACTTCTCATATGTGTAATTGATAAATCAATCGATATATTTTTCAATGAGAGGGGAGGAATGAGAAGAATAAGGAGAATTTCAATCTCAAAATTTTAAAAAATGAACGTTCAGAGTAAATACATAAAGAATATTGGAGGCTGAGAGACGACTAAGTCATATTCTCTGCCCTTGAAGGACTTACAGTTTCCCTGCACGGTAGAGTTAAAAATGATGTTTGTGGTTGGACTCCTCCATTCCCATAGGAATCATACTTTATCTTTAGTTGTTAGTTCCCCTGAATATCTGATACATTAGTTATCAACCAAAGAAGGCTAATTCAAATTACCCCAAGGGATCTGAAGTGGGTGAAGAACTCATTAGTTTATTCCCAGAGGGGAAATCAGAGACATCATTGGAATAGAATTAGCCCGGCATAGATGTAGCACAGAGCCATTCAAACTTTAATGTTGAAGAGGTGCATATAAAATTAATATGTCAGAAGGAATGCTCGAAACAGCAAAATGGCACAGACTTTTTATTATAACAGAGAACCTCTCTAACATATGTTTCTTGGAAATCGATGACAGAGCCACTCAAATGGTACAACATGTGGTATGGTGAATTAGGGTTGGCTCATTCCAGGGGGACAGTTTGAGATATTTTCTCTAACTGGGAGTAAGTACAAGGAAAGGCCAACAATCTATCCAACATTGTGGTGGTTTCTAGTCCCATTTTGCAGAAACCGCACTAAATAGTCTCCAAATTCTTGACCAGTTATGAGATAGAACGTGGGATTATTGGATTTGAAGGAAGAAGAGGCTTTGGAAAAGGTTTTATACATAGAATGAAGAGAGTACATAGGGGCAGGCATACAAGATTCTTTGATCCTAACCACATCTATTTAAAAAAATTATTTTGGCTTTTTTTTTTAATAATGATCTCTTTGTGACTATTCCCAATTGAATACTCCTTTGAAATAAAAAAGGAATTAAGAAATATCAGCTTATATAAACAACATCTGACAGTGTAGGCAACATTCTATACTCACATTTCACCTGTCTTTAAGAAATGAGAGGTATATTCCATCATCAGTTCGCTAGATCAAGGTTGCTTATTATAATTAATCAGTGCCTGACTACTTATTTATGCTATTTATTTTTCATCATTGAAATAATTATGTATACTGTTCAGGAGTTATTTCTGTTTTGCCCTGTATCTGGTCATCAGTCTCCCTATGCTTTTCCACATTCCTTATATCCATAGACCTTATGGCATAATATTAATGAATTATATTCATATACTATAGTTTTTGCTTAGCCACTACCTCCTCAATTAGAACCTGCTTTGTTTCCAGTTCT
Source organism: Sminthopsis crassicaudata (assembly GCF_048593235.1). NCBI lineage: Eukaryota > Metazoa > Chordata > Mammalia > Dasyuromorphia > Dasyuridae > Sminthopsis > Sminthopsis crassicaudata. Next base: position 223,178,949 of record NC_133618.1, read on the forward strand.
TTACTAGTATTAAAAAAGTTATCATCTTGCTGCTTGTAGGATAAAATATAAATTCCTACATAGTTTTAAATCCCTGCACAACCTGACCTCATCTTACCATTCCATTCTTATGCCATTTTTATCATTCTTATTAGATTGTACTTCCCTTTCTACATTAGGATCCAGCTAAATTGGCTTTCTTTCTGCTTTTCACAACAGTTCTCCATTTCTCTTCCTGGAGCCTTTGCAATGGTCACAACATATACCTGGAATACATTCTGTCCTTTCCATTTCATTGGATTTCTCCCTCTTCCTTTAAAATGCAATTCAGTAGCCATCTTCTAGATGTAGCTTTTCCTAAAACCCCCAAATTCTAGTGCTTTCCCTCCTAAATGACTGCATTTTGTATACATTTATATGAAGCATCTAGATGGCTCAGGAACTAGAATCCTAGGTGTGGAGTCAGCAAAACCTGTCTTCAGATATGATGGAGAGACACTTACAAACTCTGATCCTGAGCCCTGGGCCTGTAGTTCAAGTGTGACCTCAGATTCTTACTAGCAAGTCACTTAATCCTGTTTGCCTTAAGTCATAGGAGAAAGAAAGGGCAAACTACTCCAGTATCCTTACCAAGAAAACCCAATGGTCTATGGCAAAGCTTTTTAAACTGTGGGTCATCACCCCATACGGGGTCATGTAACTTAGCGTGAGGGCTCATAAAAAATTTGGCAACAATAAAAGGTATTGATATTCCACCAAAATTTAATACTTTATGTAAAAATAAGTACCTTCATCTCATTAGGGTGCAAATTTGTTTTCATCTTTAATAAATGGTAAAACTATGTGTTCCAAAGAATTATTTTTAAAATTTCTTTATGAATTATTATCAATTTGATTTGTATTTTATATACCTATTTTACATCTAGGGTCACATGGCAAAAAGGAATCATGAGTGGAAAAAGTTTAAGAAGTTCTGGTCGATGAGCTTAGGAAGAGTCAGACATGCAATTTAGTCAATGACTAAATAATGACAATGTGTATGTGTGCATGTGCACACATATTACCTTCTTTATACATATATGCACATGTTTATGTATATATATATGTATGTATTAGAATATACACATTCTTTGTATTTATCTCCATTGACTAGTAGGCGCTTGATAAATACTTGTTATTGGACTAGTTGATTGATTACGAACTTACCTTCTTCCTTTGACTTCCTTGAAGCATGTAAATCAATAATAAGATTGTTAGCTCAAAAGGTAGAAACAGTTTAGTGAGATTCATAGTCCCTTCCATGGGTCAGTTTCACATTCCATAAATCCCTCATCTCATTTTGTGCTTGGGGCTTCTGCCCCACTCCCCATCTCCGAGAACAAAATTCCCTTCCTCTGACACCTCTCTTCTCTATGTGTTATCTTCCCTTATGAGAATCCTAGAAAATAACGACTTTCTAAAAAATGTATCCCCAATGTCTTTAAAACTGTGCTTGACACATGGTAAATGCTTCGTGATTTTTTTTTATTCACTTACAGTTCTACAAAGTGTTTTACATGATGATATGACAGCTCTATTATTTTGGCTATCTTCCTGCAGCCCCTCTAACATTCATCAGTTCTGTTTTTTGTTTTGTTTTTAATTATCATCTTCAATATTCTAAGGAAATGAGGAGAAACTTTGGGACTGGTTTAACCTGTGTATTTTTGATTAGTGATTTGGAGCTTTTTTCCATATAATTGGTGATAATTTGAAATTCTTCTTTTGAAAATTGTTTATTTTATATTCTTTGATTATTTGTAATTCTAAAACTACTTTCTCCCTAAGAGGTCTTTTCCATGTTTTAACCCTAGCTCCAATTCAATTAACTGAAGATCAGAAAAGTTAAGGAATTTTAGCCATATTTACTGAACATCCTTCACACATTCTACCATCTATTGGCCCAGTTGTTATTTCTCACATATACCATTTCCCATGTCCATGTCTTTGAACTGGCTGGATGCCTTCTCTAGAATCTCTTTCCTCACTTCTGCTCTTAGAATCCCCATTGTCCTTAAAAGTGTAGTTCAAATGCCATCTCCTATGTGATGTCTCTCTCCTCCTTAAGTACCTACTAAACTCTGGAGAAAATACAAAGAATAATGACACAATATGTTTTGTGCATATATACATGCATGTACATATGTATATACATATATTTATAAAGAAGGTAATATAAGAGTGCATATGCACACACAGAGATTGTTGTTGTTTAATCATTGAGCCATTTCTTACTCTACCTGAATCTGTAGACCAGGGCTTCTTAAACATTTTCCACTCATGACCCCTTTTCATCTGAGAAATTTTTATGCAACCATAGGCATATGTATATATAAAATATACTTACATAATATAAAAATATAACAAACATCTACTGATAATAAATCATAAAGAATTTTATTTTAAATGATTCTTTATAATACATATAATTTTTACCATTTATTAAAGATGAAAGCAAATTTGCTCAAATTTGGTTAACTTCTTCCTCCTTCCCTCCCTCCTAATCTTCTCCCTCTCCTTCAACCTCTCCCTCCCTCTCTCTCTCTCTCTCTCTCTCTCTCTCTCTCTCTCTCTCTCTCTGTTCTCTCTCTCTCTCCTCTCTCTGTTTCTCTCTCTCCATCTCTCTCTCTCTCTCTCTCTCTCTCTCTCCCCCCCACTTTGTTCTCCCCCCTCAGATATATAGATAGATAGATAGCTGTATGTATATTTAGTATTTACTTAACTCTGTACTTTCCTTTGCAGATTATTATTCAATCAGTAAATATCTATTAAGTGCCTACTATTTAATTAGTTGTGTGCTAAGTGCTAAAGAAAGGCAAAAGTCCCTGCCTTCAAGGAGTTTGCTATATAATAGGAGAAGTTGCATGAAAAGAACTACATAGAAGCAGCTTGATGGTGCAGTGGATAGAGCACCAGCCCTGAATTCAGGAGGACCCGAGTTCAAATCTGGTCGCAGACACTTAACACTTCCTGATTGTGTGACCCTGGGCAAGTCACTTAACTCTAATTGCCTCAGCAAAAACAAAACAAACAAAAAAACAAAAACAAACAAAAAAAATATGTAACAACAAGTTGGATTAAGGATAAATGGGTGATGAAGAAGGGGACTAGCATTAAGGGGGAACTGGAAAGTGGGATCCTGTAGGATATAAAATTTTATTTGGGACCTGATGGAAGACAAGGCAACAAAAAGATAGAAATAAGGAAGAAAAACTTCTCCAAGTCTGAATGCCCAGAACTGGAAGACAGAACTAGTTCTATACCTAGAACTTGTTCAGGAAACAGTAAAGAGGTTAGTATCCATCCCTGTATCAAAGAGTATGTGGATTGGTGAAAGAAGGTGAAGGAAGATTGAAAAGGTGGGAGCAGGGGGAGAAGACGTTATGAAAAAATATGGAAAGCTTCATGAGTTTTGGTATCATATTCCTTAAAATCAAGGGCCATCTTTCCAGCACCAGTGCTTAGAAAGCTTGGTACATAGTAGGTATTAAGTGCTCATTTAACAACTAAACTGTGCACTTAAGACTAGTGAAAAAAATAACAAACAAACCAAAAAAAGACTACGAAAATCCATCTAGTCAAATCCTTTTCATCTATAGAACAGGAAATTGAGACCCAAACTGATTTCCTAAGTTCAGAAAGTTGCAGAGTTAAAGCTATAATCCAAATCTTCTGTCTGTAAAACTAGGTCTTTCCTCTGCATGACCGCTATCCCAATAGCATAGGATCTTTCTTAATGTTTGTTTCCTCTTTCTGTGATTTCTCCAATTCTGTATTTTTCTTGTTTGTACATAGTTCTTTATTTGTTATCTTCCCCATTAGTCTATGACTTCCTTAAGGGTAAGGATCGACTTTTGCCTTCCTTTGAATCCCCAGTACTTAGCACAGTGCTTTAATAAACACATAGTAGGTGCTTTAATAAATGTTTTGTTTGTGGGTTTTTTTTTCCTTGATTGATAGATCCCAAATCCTTAAATTCCAGAAGTAATTAGATCTAATATTCTGGACACATCCTAGAACTCAACTCTCACCATTTTTCTCCCTAGGTTCTTTCCTTCTCCTCAATACATCTGAAAATACCAAGCATACCATTCTGAGCCCTTGGATGAGGAGCAACAGTGAGCACTGCACTATGGAAGTGTCGGTGTACAGGGATCTCCAAACCTCTGGGAGATACATGGCCCAACTCCTACCCCACAATGAAGCTAGGAGAGAGATCCTGCTGGTTCCAAATCCAGAGACACCTGGGTAAGTCTGACCTTTCATTTAAACTATTTTTAAGCTGTCTTTTGGCATAAGTTATCAGGGTATTAAAGTATATTCCAAATATTACAATGATCTTTTAATGGAGAGGGTCCAGATTGGACCATTACTGCTGACACTCCCTTTAGGGGTCCCTGCAGCTTTGAGCAAGGGTAAGGGTCTGGTGTCCTTTTAACTTCACCAGCTGATTGCCTTTCCAAAGTCCAAGAACTTTCTGTTAGAGTGGGCAGTTAATAGTTGGGTATTTAAGATACTTATTGACCCAAACCCAGATAGAGCCAAGAAGGAAAGAGATGACCAGAATGTTTGAAAGAGAAATTCAAGTGATTTATGGCATTGGAAACTGGACTTTCACAAGGAAAGCCTCAGCAGGGGGAAAGAACTGAGAAACATCTAAGCATGGATAAAACAAGTATCCAGAAAGCTCCTACAAGACTCAGGGGTAAGAAACTCATCTGGAAGCCACACTATTAGGGCTTAAGTATCATCTTCAAGTATTCTCTTAGGCGCTGCAGATATTCTTATAGAGTATTATCAGAGACTGGAGGATCCAGAAAACACTCCAGTTATGTACAAGACCCACTTCTGCTAAATCTCTAAACTTGCTTACATATTAAGTCCTCAGAGGGCTCTGGCATGCAGGGGTAAAGTACAGAGAGAAACGGAAAACAAGCTTGAGTCAGAACAAAGGGGACTTCTCCCACTTGCTTTATCCTTCCCATCGGTATACATAATGGCTAGATAATTGACCCTATATTTTAAGAGTGCAAAAAATTCTGTTTCCTTTTGCAATTACAATGGAGCCAATGTGCAAACAGAGGGTCAAATGCAACTTGCCTCATTCTGGGATATGACCTGAAAGATATTTATAACAAATTTCCCTACTTAATTAGCTAGTACATAGAAACTAGCAGGATAGTTGTATGGGCTCTCTCTATAACTTACTTCACCAGGTGTCATGCTAGCAGGCTTGGCTAAATGAGACTGATTAAAAAATGGATTCATCTACACTCGTTTCTGCTCCTATGGTCTGATGACTTTGGAAGACATGTGGCTGCTCTGAAGTAGGGCCAGAGATGCTGCAGTAGTTTTGGGGTAGTCAAAATTTCTAGCTTTGCTCTTGAAAGCACAGTATCTTGCAAATAATAAGTGGTAGGTAGGTAGGTAGATAGATAGATAGATAGATAGATAGATAGATAGATAGATAGATGGATAGATGGATAAATAAATAAAAATAAATAATGGAGTGGACTGAATTGAATTGAATTGGACATGGAACCTTCTACTATTAGAGTAGGTATTTATAAGGAGGCAGGCATCTCTTTTTGGGTGACTTCTATTATTTTCTGATATGATTTTTCAGCTCTGAAAGAAGCATATCTGACCCATTTAGTAATTTCATGGGCCTCAAACCCTTTTGAACTTTGAAAATTTTGCTGGGCTTGCAGACATTCTTCCACCAGAAATGAAATTATGGTACCTTTTTCTCCAAATATACATATTTTATATTTATATTTGTATGTATGTGTGTATATGTATATGCATATACACATACATATGTGCAGTTCTCAATGCTCTAGCCAGAGAGACTTTTCCAGGTGACTGGAAATCACTTTACAGCCAAGAGCTTCTTCTATGAGCAGGGGAAGCCAAACATGCCTCAGCTTTTGGTGGCCTACTGTTTCACCAGAGCAATTACATGGATTTCTGTCTCCTTCCAGCGCAGCTGCTGCTTCCCATATGGAGTCCAGTTTGCAAGGGATTGCATTTGTAGGAGTGGGATAGATAAAGTAGCCAAAGATTTTAGAATATGATTCAAGTCTGAAGGGCTTTTATTGAGTCTTAAACTAAATATTCTCATTTTCTTTTTCATGACTAACCAGTGTCCTTCTCTCCAAATGAGCTTTGGAAAGTCTGGTACTGGTATATGCGGACTGTGTTAGCAATATGGGCAAGAGAGGGCTTATCAGCTCAGGGGACAACTTATATGTGGATGACCATGAAATTGGGAGAGATCTAGGGACAAAAGAAAGGTGCCAATTGGCAGTGACATCTGTTCTCTCTAGGTTGACAGCCCATATGCTAGTCCTCTAAGGCTTCAGAAAATGTTCCTGTTAGGTATAAGACTTCAATTAAATTCTGTACCAGTTATAGATCAGAATGCAGAAGAATTCGTTAATTTAAAAAATCTCCAAGAAATAACATAAGGGTCAGAGCAGAGAGAAAATCGAATGCCCAAAGAGTCCTGCAAACAAGTGCAAAGAATTTAGCTTGCCCAGTTTCTCATACCAAAAGAGTCTTATTGAAAAACTGATCTAGAAATGAGTGTGGGCCGCTTTCAGTGTCCTGTTGAAGTTCTTGTTGAAGATCATGCCAGACTTATGTTCCTTTGTTCTGGGCCATACCTCTGACTTTATTGGAAGGATATTCCCAGTATAGAAATTCTTCCTTTCTTCTAATGCGGGTTGGCAGCTCATTTTAAATTTATAGTCTTTGAGAATCTCCTGGGACGTGGACAAGTTATAAATGCCTGGCCTGTGACTATACAGCCCATTTATAAGATCCTGGATTTAGAATTGGAGAGACTTTTTAAAAAAATTATCTGGCCCAGCCCCTTTCTAATGAGGAACTGAGACCCAGGGAGATTGACCAAAATCATATACATGTATTTCAAAATCACATCTTGAACCCAAGTTTTTCTGGGTTCAGAAACAGAAAGAAGAAAGCAGAAGTTCTGTTCTTGGTGCATCAAAGGGCATAGTTAACAGTTGAATCTACTAATCTATGCTGTCTCTCTAAAATAATACTGAATAAATATCAGCCATTGTCAGCTGTTATGCAGTCTGGTAGGATACTTGAGAATAGAGACTGACATTTTTTTGCCTTTTCTTCTCTAGTATCAGTGCATTAATAAATCCCTGTAAAAAGCTGTTGAACAAATATGTGGCAATACAGCTGCTTATAATGATAATTCGTACTGATAATTTAGAATTTCCATTCTTTTATCTCATTTGTTTCTCACAAGAAGTTATGAATAGGGGGCAGCTAGGTGGTGCAGTGGATAGAGCACTAGCCCTGAAGTCAGGAGGACCTGAGTTCAAATCTCGCCTCAGACACTTTAACACTTTTAGCTGTGTGACCCTGGGCAAGTCACTTAACTCCCATTGCCTCAGCCAAAAAAAAAAAAAAAAAGTTATGGATAGAATACTATTCAGGGTTGTTGTGAAGATCAAATGACAGCTTCTGCGAAGTGATTTGAAAAACTTAAAGCACTATATAAAGGTATTATTGTCATCATTTTCATCAATGATATTGAGGTAGATTTTATAGTTTTTATTACTGCCTTTTGTTACTAGGCTTAGTGAACTAAATTGACTTGTTTGCTTATTAGCTAATGTCTGAGGTAGGATTTTAAATTGGAACTTTCCTTGTTTCCTAATCTTTTGATTTTTATCCTGTACTATAGCTTTCTTTCAATATTATCTATCAATGCTGGCACAGCAACTCTAGGCAGAACAATGTCTTCCTGCTGAAGACATGATACTGAAGACAGATTTTATTGATGTTACAGGTTATTAGGGCCCAGTCCTGCTTCTACCAGGGTTTTATCTTCTCTCCAGGGCATCTCAGGAACAGAAAAATCTCTTCTTGGAGTTTTCCCTTTTAGTTTAATGAAAAATAAAAGCAACTCCAAAAAGCTAAATTAAAAGGTCGGTTTTGTGGGCTTGGCAGAACTATCTTACCCACCTTAGGCACAGATCAATAAATGGTGAGATGGGAAGGTGGCAAGCTGAAGGGGTAATCAATAGTCCACTGCAGTATTTGGGAGAATTGTCCCTGAGTGCCTCTTGGAAAATCTGCAAGGGCAGAAATCTCACAGAGCAAACAAACGTTTGCCTAACAGGTCTCTTATCTGAAAAATACAGAAGCTGTTGTCTGTGCTCATGGGCTGTATCCATGGGACGGACATGTGCCCATGTTGCATGTTTGCCATCTTATCATTATCCTACTTCTCAGGTCAAACTGATTTAAGCTTAGGGTCCTGAGATAGTCAAACTTCCAAGTTCCTTATTTTAATGTCATGGTATTTAGAACCTAAAGAATAGAGATAAATAGCGCAACTTGCTCATTTTATAGATGGAGAGGTCTCAGTTCTACATGTGTGACCCTAACATCATACCAATCACAAGGGAGGGAGTGTGATTTTGAAGCAAGATCTTCCAATACCTGCTGCCTTGGATAAGTCATGTCATTGGGAGACTGTCTGAAATATGTCTAAAATATAAGCCAGGGTAAGGATCAAATACTTCCTAAGATTCAGTCCTATGACTTAGTGATTGAAGTTCTGTTCTCGATGCATCAAAAGGCACAGCCAAGTAATAATGACAGTGATTATTACAAATCTTCCTAGCTTCCTCTCATAATAAAAGAGTGATTAGAGAATTTTTTTGAAAAAAAAAAAACAGTCTGTGTTTGTAGTAACAGAGTGCAGGAAGGTATTATAATAAATAATAAGCTGTAGAAGCTTGAGTCAGAGGAGTGGGTCGAGGGATTGTAATTTGGGCAGTACGTAGTCCACAGGAAACTGAGAAGTCGTGAGCCACTGGTGAGCCACACAGATTGGTCCATCATGTCAGTCATAGCATCCTGCTTGGAAGTGGCTGCTAGCAACAGAGTCACTGCAGCTGCCTCCCTTCCTCACTCTAGGAAGACACAAGAGTCTGCGTGAGACCCAGTGGATTTCAAAGCACAATCGATCGTCTCTGCCAAAGTCGGTTGGTTTTAGTGGTAGCCTTGAAGGGACAGAGAAAATGAAATGCCAGACTTGGTCATCCATTCATCTGGCCAGAATGACTGCAAGAGCCAAGGAGGGTAAAATCAAGCACCAGAGTGTGGGCAAAACAGAGTCATTGAAATTCACTGTTCCCCAACTCGTCAGTAATGCTTCAGGCCTTTAGAGCTCAGGAGAAGTTTTCTTGGGCTAAGTGTTCCATCACACTCTTTTGTTTTAATGAATCAAAGCTCTCCAGTAGCCCAGATACCACAATGCATGGATGTGAAAATCAAGCTCCTAGGGAGTTAGATGCTGCCCATCCTTTGAACTACTGATGCTAAAAAAAAGGCTTAATGGCTTCTAAATACTTTGATAGATCAATGGATACTTGATTTCCTCAAAAGAGATCGTCCTTCCTCTGTGCAAGTTGCAACCATGCTCATTACCATTTCATTCTACTCATTGCAAATCAGCAAGCCATGCATTTATTTTTCAGCAAGTACTACATGCCAGACATTTTCCTAAGTGCTAGATGTGAAAAACCAAGATGAAACAGACCCTGCCTTCAAGGAGTTTATTTTCTTTTGCATTCTATTACAAATGCAACCCCCATCTTTGGACATCGTCAGATAAAGACTAGATGACTACCTATCAGATGTGTAGATGCCTAATTAGGATCTTTCTTACTCTCCAATTCTGTGATTCTAATGTCATTTTGTGTAATTATTTTTAATTAAATGTATTTTATTCTGAGCTTAAGAAATAAAGCAAACATTTTAATAACAGAAAAATAGAAAAAAGACAATTATGCATGAAATTGTAAATCTATTGTGTACAACTTACCATTATTCCTTTAAAAATATAATAAAGTTTTCAATGTAACTTTTTTTTCTTCCATACCCAACCCCTCCTCTATCCTTGAGATGACTATCATGGGGAAGAAATGTGTGTGTGTGTGTGTGTGTGTGTGTGTGTGTGTGTGTGTGTGTGTGTGTAAAACCATTCTGTATATACTTTTATTTATCAGGTCTCCTTCATTTTTTGCTTATATTTTTCTATAAACCTTTCATAGAGGATCTACCAGGAAGGGACTAGAAGATTTCCTCTTGCTTTAATATTTCCTGGAGGTCAGTACAGAGCTGAAGTTGTCCATCTGTTAACCTTGTTTGCAAGGTTTGGTATATGACCAAACTTTCTCCTTTCCTGATCCTATGTCTTTGAACCCTTTGGTATACAAGTCAGTATTAGTAGGATGCAGAAGTTTACATGAATGAATTGCTATTTGAATCAATCAACATAAAAAATTTGTTAAATGCTAAAGGTTCTAGGTGGTGCATTGGACCTGAAATCAGGAGTTCAAATCAATTAAGCAGTAACAAATTATTTTGATGATTACCACTTTGTAGTACAGTTTGGATCTGGTATTGCTTTGCCACCTCCCTTGATATTCTTGATCTTTTGTTCTTCTAGATTAATTTTGTCATTATTTTTTCCAGCTCTAAGAAATTATGTTTGATAGTTTGATTGGTATAGCACTTAGTAAATTAATCTATGTAGAATTGTTATTTTTATTATGTTGACTCAGCCTGCCAATGAACAATTAATATTAGGCATGTAGATTTTTTAAAAGGGGGAAAGAGTTCATATTCTAACTGGGGGAGATATCATATAAAAGACTAGTAAGTTATAAGCCAATTGGAAAGCCCTTCAAAAGGCTTAAGGGTTCCCTGCTGTGATCCAAGGATCACAAGGTAACAAGGCCCAAGAATTCTTGCAGTGTATCATGTGAAATAATGCTCAGTGGTCAGGAAGGCAAAGAGACAGGTTTGACCCTAAAGTTTAGGAGAATCCGAGAATGCAGTGGCAGGGTAGCATAAAGGCATGGCAGGTTTCCACCTTAACACAAAACTTACTCAACCAGCATCAGTAATAACAATATATTCCTACTCAACTGTCTTGTTAGCTTCTCGGAGCCTTATTTTCAAAAGATATTAAGTGGAATAATGCTATTTGTACTAACTAATAGGATTATTGTGAAGAAAGCACTCTGTAAACCTTTGAAACCTTCTATAAGTGAGCTATTATTACTTCAAAGAAACATTTACTTCCTCACATCAGGCAAAGATAAAGTCAATGCTCTCTTTTTTTAATTAAATGGTTTTGTTGAAAATTTAATATTGGATATCAATACAATCACCTAAGCTTGTTTAGTGACCATTAGAGTTAAATTAATTTCTAAACTGCATAACTTGTTTTGTTTTTCCCATGTTTATCATTCCACTATTTTATCTCCCCTCCCTGTCCTGCTTTCCAGTAAAATCATTATTTTATTAAATAGATAGATAGATAGATAGATAGATAGATAGATAGATAGATGGATAGATAGATAGATGGATGGATAGATAGATAGATAGATAGATAGATAGATGGATGGATGGATAGAGAAACTGATATGTTGCTCATATCTAGGAATGCAGCTGTGGTTTTGTCTCACTGGCCCTTTTTCTCTCTCAGGGGATGGAAGATGTGCTTTTTCCTCAGTCTTCTAAAGTCATGATTGGGAAGGTCCACTTTGTCCCACAGCTAGGCAGAAGTGCTGAGACATATCTTGAGCTTCACTATCCTGAGAAGAAAGGGAACAATATAATATATGTTATAAAACCCAACATATAAACAATACAGTAATCCTAAATACTTTGGGATTCAAACCTACAGTGGAACTTCTCCAGTGCAGTAAAATAGAAAAGCATCAGATACTGATGTAACAATGATCATAGGAAAGAATATTTTTCACATTGACACCATTCCTAATAGTGAAGTAGCCAAAGCTACTTAATTCAATAAATAAAAATCCCAAAGCACTTATTAAATTGCTATTACCAAATTCAATTCAGTAATCATATATCAAATGCCCAATAGGTGTCAAGTACTGTTCTTGGCACAGGAAATTCAAAAGCAAAAATTAAATATTCCCTGTCCTCAAAGAGCTGACTTTCTTCTGGGAAGATGTAGCATATGAATAAATAATGTATTGTGCATGTGTTTGTGTGCATGTGATAATGTATCCATTATATATACTGTGTAATATGTACATTATACAAGATAATACATATATAGTATATGCATTGACCAATTATATAAGATAAATCATATATAATACATGCACTGACCAGGATAATGTATATATTATATATGTTACCTGTATTATTTACATTATTCAAGATGATACTATACCTAACATATACATTGTAGATGTAATGAATAACATATACATTATACAAATACAATATATAACATAAATATATGTATACAAATGCAATAATAATATAAATATATGTTTATAAGTATACAATATATTATATATACAAATATAATATTTAATATAAAAATAATATATGTATGCAACTACAATATAATTGTTAGTTGTTCTTCATTCTTAAAGAGGAACAAAACGATATCACTATGTTGGAGTCAAATATTATATAAAATATATGCAAAAACAACAAGATTATGTGATGAGCAACTCTAATGGACTTGACTCTTTGCAACAATGAGGTGATTCAGGCCATTCCAATAGACTTGTGATGGAGAGAGCCATCTGCACACAGAGAGAGGACTATGGGGACTGAATGTGGATCACAATACAGTGTTTTTTCCTTTGATGTTATTTACTTGTTCTTCTCAATTTTTTTTCCTTTTTGATTTTATTTTTCTTGTGTGACATGATAAATGTGGAAATATGTGTAGAAGAATTGCACATGTCCTTAGGTAACAAGGCCCAAGGATCCTTGCGGTGTATCATGTGAAATAATGCTCAGTGGTCTGGAAGGCAAAGAGACAGGTATGACCCTAAAGTTTAGGAGAACTAAGAATGCAGTGGCAGGGTAGACCATAAAGGCATGGCAGTTTTCTACCTTAGTGCAAAATTCACTCAGCCAGCATCAGTCATGTCAATATATTCTTACTCAACTGTCCTGTTACCTTGTAGACTTGCTGTCTAGAGGAGGAGAAAGGAAGAGGAGGGAAAGGGAAAATTTTGGAACACAAGGTTTTGCAAGGGTGAATGTTGAAAAACTATATTTACATGTATTTTGAAAATAAAAAGTGTTTATTAAAATATATGCAAAGTTCTTATGTTAGCGTAGGGAGCCCTAACAACTGGAGACTTCAATGACACAGAATGTTAATTCTGTGGCAAGATAAAAACATGGCTAAAATACATTCAAACATTTAATTCTGGTAGGGGTTAAGAAAGGTAATGTAATTCAAATTTGAACATGTTGAATGCCTGAAACAATGAGTGGGGAAAAGCACTGATTCTGGAGCCAGAGGACCTGGGTTCAGACTTTGCCTTTGATGTTTGCTACCTGGATGATCTTGACAAACCATCACATTTTTCTACTTCTCAAGGAATGCAGAATGAGGGAGCTACATTAGATGGTCTCAGAGGTTCCCTTTACCTCAAGGACCCTAAATAGGACAAAAGACCTGGAGTTTAAGGAAAAGAGAAAATCTAACTAGTGAAGAGTAATCAGGGAAGGCTCAATGGAGTAGAAGACTCTGAGTGGGATGGGTAGAGTGGGTAGAATTCAAATCAATGTTGATGTAGGAAGAATGAAGGAGTTTGGTTATTGAGCCAGCTTCTATCCTCCATTTTCTATGTGATCTTGGATATGCCGTTAAATTTTTAAAAATGGGAATTTTGGCTGCCTCTTCTAGGAGAACACTTTCAGTTACACTTAGCTTGGGTTCCATGTCTGTCTGCAGACTTTTCCCAGTATTGTTTCCAACTATTTAGGAAGGAAGTGTTTTAGAAGACAGAATCAGGTAGACCTGAATTGAAATTCTACCTTTGACACTTGCTAGTTTTGTGACCACGAGCAAGTCTAAACTTCTTTGAACCTTGTATTCTTCATCTGTAAAGTAGGAGGGCTAATATAACTCAAAATATATCAGGGCAATCCCTGTTCTGTCGGATTGACTTAGATGTACTCTGCTCCTGTTTGGTAGATTCTCCTTGTTGAAGGACTTGCATCTTCTTGAGATAACTAAACAACCCTCACCAACAATGGCCAAGTTGAATGTTCTGTACCGTTTCACAAAGCTTACATCAGCATGCTTGCCACAAAAAAGGCTGCAAACTCATGACAGGTTCCATGGAAGGTGCCTTACACCAGCAGATTAGGGAGTTCCACTGATCTTCACTACCAAGCAAAAAACATGAAATGATATAAATATCAGGTGTTATTTTGTTCAGACCTCAGGATTATAGCAGATCTGTTCCAAAAAAGGAACAGAGTTTAAAAAGAAAGGAGTTGCAAATACCCTTCCTGCCTATACTAATTCATAAGGAGTCTGAACATAATCTTAAAGAACCTTAATTTCCAAGATAAATAGATGTGGATGGACCATGATGCCCAAATTCATCTGAACCATGTGAATAGGATCATGTTGAGTTTGAGATGTAAAGAACTTTTATTTCGACTCCTTCACTTTAAAGATGAAAAAATTGAAGCCCTAGAGGGTGGAACCACCTGCCCAAATTTCCAAAGTGTCTGAGTTGGAATGCTTAAAAATGTCTCTCTAAGATTAGGGCCTGTTTAGAAAAGGAACCATTGAAATGCTATTGGATTTTTCCCCCCTTGAGATATATTGAACTTTAATGTCAATAATCTTGCAGCTAGATAGCAATCCTCGCCAGCATGAGAAAATCAGTTACCCCTGCCATTTGGCATCCTTAGCCAAAATTCTCCATTGAGTTCACTTGTACAGCAAATGGAAATCATGATAATGAAGGGGATCATTTATTAAAACTGACATATGTGAATACTGGCAACACCATGATTTAACTGCAAGATGGGTTTTTCCTGACTTTCAAAGTCATTCACAGGGACAACTATTCTCTCTTCCCTCCCCCGAGTTATTTTGAATAACATACTAAAAACTACACAGTAAAAGCTTTCATGTTGAGCACAATTTTTACTAAAAGGAGGGCTGTAATAATGATTTTTTAAAAAAAATGCAATGTTCCCCAATCTCCATTACACAGTCATAGACTGTTGTATCAGATGGAATCTTAGAAATCATGTAATCAATCCCCTTATTTTATAGTAGAGGGAATTAAAAGTCAACCACCAGCATAAAATTACACAGTATACTAACAGTAAAGCTAGACTAATCGGACATTTTAAACCATTTCAATGTTGTTGTTGTTAATAATAAATGCTGATATTTACATAACATTTGAATGTTCATCATCATCATCATCATCATCATCACCACCAGCATTTAAATAGCATTTTAAAACTCACGAAGCAATATGTGGGAGGTAAATATTACTATTATCCTTATTTTACAGATAAGGAAACTGAGGCAAACAGGAGTTAAATGACTTGTTTAGGGTCAGCTAATTTTTTGAAGCTATATTTGAATTCAAGCCTTCCTGATTCCAGGTTCAATATTGTATCTACTGCAATCTCTAGCTGCTTGAAAAGTCTTACAAAACACATTGCATTAATTAATTAACTCTTGAGCCTCCTAACAGCCCTGGGCAGGAATGGTATTAGAAGGATTATTATCCCCATTTCTACCTCAAAAACTGGGGTTTAGAAAAGGAACCATTGAAATGCTATTGGATTTCCCCCCCTCAGGGTACATTGAAGTTTAATGTCAATAATCCTGCAATTAGATAGCAATCCTAGTCAGTATCACAAATGTGTCAAAAAGAGAATGGAACACAGGTTTTCTCACTATCTACTATTCTTCATTGTCCCTAGCTATTCTTGTATTTCTATTCCAATGATCTTGTGCACTCTTAACACATTGCTTCCCTTTGTTTGAATTATTTGACATGTGGACATCTGAATGCATCCCAAGACATGCAACTATCCCAAAAGCCAGGCCCTGAGATTTAAAGATTCAAATTTGATAAAGAAATATAAACTCCGTATCCATGAAGACTAGAGTGGAAAGGATGCCTGAGGTTCATGTCTTAGCTGTAAAAGATCCTAGCTGTGTTTCTTTGGGAAGATCACTCCACCCCTCTGTGCCTCAGTTTCCCCTTCCAAAAACTGGGGAATTACAATTTTGTTGTGAGGAAATTACTTGGTGAAAGGCACATAGAAACATGAATTAGGGGTTGTCAGCTTTTCTTTCCAGTCACAGAGTCAATGGACAATCCCACCTATGGCCGGGAAGAGGCTGTCAGACTGCACCTGAACTGTGAAGGTTGTTACTAAACACAAAAGACAATTCCTTTCCTGGCAGCTACAACTTTTACTCACGATTGCCTTCGCTGACAGATGTCAGGGAATATAAATGAAAGAACCATCAGCTTCTGCCAGTTTTGACCTTAGAGACTTGACAGCTGAAGGCTCGGCATTCTTTCTTCCTTCTTTTTATTTTTTTCCTTGTCTGCATTTTCTTTGCTATTTGTTGATTTCTTTACTCTAAGATGTCCCAGATTTTTGGCTAATTGGCAAAGGGACAGCTTGCACCTGTATTTCCTTTGCCTTGGAAGATGGGCTTCCCATTGAACTTCATAGTCATCAGTGTTGTATACATAGGGTTGTAAAGATGCATTTAACATATGGAATTTTTCATCTATCAACTAGTCACCAAGCTTCACTGTTCTACTAGAATAATAATGATGACAATAATAACAATAATAATAATGACGATAGAACAATTTAGCTTCCAAACCACTCTAGTAGAAAAGAAAGTACTTAGTGCCTTTGTTGGGTAAATCACCCATTCTCCATCTGCTTTCTCAGTATGTGCTATATTATCACACTGTCTTATATAGTCTGTGTATATTATTACACTTCCCTGATTTGGGTGATGAAATGGAGGGTTCTCTAATGACAACCCTTGAACAGAAGGCTTCCAAAATAGGCTCTTACCATAGTTAACTTTCCACCACTGTCATTCATGTGATATGAGGGACAAGAATTTCCCATCATCACCACCCGCAGAACAAAACAAAAATCAGACCTGTCCCCACATTCATGACCCTTTAAATCATCTCAGAATTGAGAAAGAACCTCAGAGATCCATCAAGCCCAATCCATTACCACATAAGAATCCACTTCCTTAACATACTGGACAAGTAGTCATCCAATCATCACTTGCTGATCTTCAAGGTCATCTCAAAGTCCTTCATCATCCTTCTTGTTCTCCTCTGAAAACTCCTCAGTTTATCAAAGTCCTTCCTACAATATAATGAGACAGCTGGTGGTGCAGTGGATAGAGTGCTGGACCTATAGCCAGGAAGATCTGAATTCAAATCTATGCTTTGTAAAGATTAAATGAGATATTTATAAAATTAGCACAGTACTTGGCACACAATAAGTGCTATATAAATATTTATTTCCTTCACTCTCCATCCACAAGATAATTTTTACAATGCAACCTTGACTAAATACAGTATTGTAAGTGTGTTCTAACCAGGACATAATAAAATAGAATCCTCATCCCCTTTGGGGGGGCTACCATGTCTCAATACAGCTCCAAATTTCTGTTCCGTTTTTGTTTTTTCCTCATTGCTATATTGTGCCATTGACTCATCATTAACAAGATCAATGCAAGATTTTTTTAGTTAACTCAACTATAACTTTTCCTATCTGTTCAAATGCACTTGGAATTCAGATACATACAAAAAATAATAACATTTATTTTGAAATAAAGCTTCTCCTGTTAACTCATTTTCATTACCACATTTTTTAAAAAGTTAGATTGCATCAGTTGTCACTATTTGCTCCTTCAAGGAATTCTTCCTTCTAGTGCACTCCTACATTATTTCCAGATGAACTCAATGTCAGGTTGTACTTATGATGTTGATTTTTTCTAACCTATGTGTAAATTTTTACATTTATTCAATTGAATCTTATCAAATTCAGCCCAATGTTCTAGCTTTCCTCTCCTTCCTGATACACTCTCTCCCGCCTCCAGTATAGATTACTCCATGGCACAATATACATGCTTAGTTTAAATACACCTTTAATTCTAACAGGAAGGACTTTGGCAGTACACACTACTCACAGGTGAGATCGAGTCAGATGTTATTTGATTTAAGCTTGTGAATGAGTCCTTCCTATGTCCCCTGTTGTCTGATATCACTGCCTTTATTGTATGACGTCCTAGAAACCTTGGTCCCTCACTTGTATACTCTGAATAGACCAACCTTCCTCAGTAGACCAGACCTTCCAAACCTGAAGGTAATTTTTTTTAAAAATAAAATCTTTTATTTTTCAAATTGATTTCATTTACATTGAAGTAAAAAAATATCTTTTCAGCAGAAACTTTGTTCCCCAATGTCCACCAGGGCTCCCTGAATTCTAAGAGCCTCAAATTACTTTTCCTTGGCTTCCTAAGTCTACCTTCATCTAATATATAATAGACTCTGATTCTTCCCATTCCCCACCCCCAACCAGATCTTACTCATTGATTGCTTATATTTTCTCTCTGTCTTTGCTTTTAAAGTTTCCTTAATGGATTGATTACCTCCTCTTTCTATGCATAGACTTGTCCTCAGATCTCTTAGGCACTAATTAGCTCTGTGTCACACACACACACACACACACACGCACACACTTAGCTGGTTACATTTGCACCTCTCTAGCTCATAAGTCCCTTGAGTTAAACAGGTTTCCTTCTACCTCTTGCTCAGGGAATAATTCAAGAGTATGTTATTATGTTAAAAAGTAAACACCACCATCCCTCCCAAGAGAATCCTCAAAAAGTCTTCCCTTATACCTTTGGAAATACTTAGCACCTCGCATTAATATTGTATCATAAACTCTTTTATTTCATGCCCCGGGCTTCCCCTCTATTAATTTTTTTCTTTTCTTTTTTCCATTTTTTTTAAAGGAAAGAAGCCTGACATGTGCTCATGGGTAAGATGAAGTTGTCACAGCTTGGTTCCATTTGGAACCATGCTGGGGAACCAGGGGTCCCTTCCTCAAAGGCAAGACTCACTTTGATATGGGAGAGAGAGAAGAAATGCTATTCAATGTCAAATAGCCCAGGGCTGGCACGGTAGCAGGAGGTATCGGTATATAGGCAAAAAGCGGCTTTTAAGAGACTACACTGGCAACTTTCAAAGGAATCACTTGGAGCTGGTGATGAGAGAACTTAGTTAAGTAAGAATTGAGACAATCCAAAATGGGCAAGGACTAGAAAGTCAACAATGGAGGAAGAGAGACTATAGAGGTAGTGGTTAAAATCAAGCGTAGGAAGTGGAGCAGCTGTTCTCACAGAGCTTGCTGGGGTACAGAGGACTTTTATCCTAAAGATTGCTTGGTTAGTTAGCCCTTCGCCAGAGTAGAACTTTCAGTATTCAACAAGCTTCCTCCATTCATGAAAAAGTTGATTTTCTGGGTCCAGAGTCTCATCCTAATTTATTCAGGAGCCTTTGACATCAGTTGGGTCCACATTCTCTGATTGGAATTGGGGGTTGTTATGTAATACCATTTATTTAGGCTGTTTGACATGGTTTCCTCTCAAAAGGAAGAATACAGGCAATTTGGGAGTGGTATTGTTATCCATTTTATTTAGGGTTTAGAATTATTTTTGAGGATCTTATTAGGTCTGTCTCTGCAGAGCCAGTGCACCACTAAAACATACCATTGGAAAATCCTGTACCAATTTATTTTTCCAGATTTATGTCATTGTTTTTCATTGTGTTCCAACCAAACTGACAACTTCCTGTTCCCCGAGCACAAGTCCATCTTCTGTCTCTGAGACTTTGGACAGGCCATCTCAGATGCCTAGAATGTGCTTGATCCTCATTCCCATTCCCTGGAAGCCCCAGCTTCATTCAGGGTCCAGATCAAGTGCCTTCTTCTACATTCGGCCTTTTCTGAGTCCTGCCATTCTTGTCACTTCTCCTTTCCAACCTTTCCAAATGATTTGGCATTTGCCTTATAAATATTTTATATTTACTTATCTATATGCCTCTCTATTTCCCCCTAGCAGAATGTAAGCTTCTTGAGGGCAGGAACCGTATTGTTTCTATCATTTTCCCCAGCATATGGTATAGTGTCTGACACTTAATAAATGCATATTAAATTGCATTGAATGAGTCCCACCAAGATGTTGGTGGTAGGAGAGCCATCCATTTCATGACATCATGAGGATAGGATTAATGTTCGTGGTCATCTAGTGAAATTCTTTCATTTAACTAAGGAAAAGAGAGGGGTAGTGCAAGCTGGATTTGAGCCTTAGGCCCACATCCTTCTATTGCATCATATGCAATTCCTCTCACTCTGAAATGTAGACCCCCCTCTTCAACCTCAAATTTTTCAGACAAGGTAATTCTGGAAAGCGTACTTCTTGTCCAATACAAATGAATCTCTAGCACCTGGACAAGCTGTCAGTTACTCCACTTATTCTCCATACTCACACCCTCCTCCCAGGACACATCATTGGGAACTCAATAAATCTTGTTGATTGACTGAGTCATTAATATGGCTCGGTTAACCTTCATTAGGCAAGAGAAGAGGCAGCTTCTAAGTATGTCTAAATGGAGAATGTGAACTCTAAGAAGAGAAATGACCTTGCTGGAGGCAAAACATTATTAAACATTTCAAGAGCAGGCACCATACAGCTTTCCTGTGTTGTGAGATTTTTCCTACTGCTGGACCAGCACCAGTTTAATATACTTAGCATTTTCCGAGAGACTGGGGGATACCACTGCCCCATCTCTTCACTACAATGGAGCAAGGACAGCAGGGAAGAAAGGAAGACCATGACATTTTCATACCTCTCCCCCGCCATGCATTCTTTCCATAGCTTGGTGCAAGCCCCTTTGTTTCTCATTACCATGGCTGCTTATAGGCCCTTTACAGCACTGAAAAACTTTGGCAATGCCCCTTGCTTTTAGAAGAGAAATGAGTTCTCTCATGGTCCAGAGCCTTAGTTAAGAGCCGAATCAAACAAGGGATTTAAAATTTCAGAAGCTTTGCAAAATCCACTCAGGAAGTCAGGCGCTCAGTGCCCGGTCTGCTCAGAGGAGAAGTCAAAGTAAGTCAGAAGGGCGAGCGTTCCACGTGGTATCAGATTCAAGGATGTTTGATTGGGGATCTGCACACCCCGACCATTGGTCACTCAGGAGGTTCAGAGTGGTCAGGAAAGGTGAGGAGAAGCCTCCCGAACAGCAGCAGGTGGAGCAGATCATGGGAGGAGGTCAGCTTCTATCAACAGCATTTAGGCAACATCCCTTAAGGGCCTTAAACGCTCCGTTCTCAGAGAGCACCGTTCCTCCACTTTACACAAGTGTGGCTCGGTGATGATAGCTGGCATTTTGGGGGGCTCTTTGATATTTACAAAGCATTACCTCCTTTGTTCTGTTCAATCTAAGAATTACGGGGTCCTATGAAATGAGACAATGAGTGCAGAGTGAGGTGGGTAAAGCATCGACAGGAAAACCTGTTCAAATCCAGTCGCAGACATTTACTAGCTATGTGATCCTGGTCAAGCCCCTTAATC
The DNA here is from genome assembly GCF_048593235.1 of Sminthopsis crassicaudata. Lineage (NCBI taxonomy): Eukaryota > Metazoa > Chordata > Mammalia > Dasyuromorphia > Dasyuridae > Sminthopsis > Sminthopsis crassicaudata. Next base: position 223,200,490 of record NC_133618.1, read on the forward strand.
TCTATCTGCCTCTGATTCCTTAACTTTAAAATGGAGACTATCATAGCATCTACCTCCCAGGGTAACAAATGGTATAACATCTGTAAAGCACTTAGCACAGTGCCTGTCGCATAGTAGGTACTTTTAAAAGGCTTCCTTAGCTCCTTCCTATCCCACAAGCATCAGTATTATTGGTAAACATCATTAGGATAAGTGGTACCTCAAAGATTATCTAGTTCAATCCTCTCCTTTTCCAGATGAGAAAATTAAAGCCCTTGAAGTTGTGATTTTCCCAAAGTCACAAAGGCTTCAAAACCAGGCCTTTTGATTCCACATCAGGTGCTATCATCCTTGTGTCACAAGAAGCCTCATTAGACACCCATCCAGCACTATTCTAGGAACTTATGGACAGAAAAGAAAAGCTGTCCGTACCCATCCTGCAGCAATTTATAGTTTGCATCAAAGTATAACGCACAATAATCCAGCCGCTACTTCTTAGGGAAGGTTGGAATCTCTAAGGAAGATTGATAAAATAATTGGAGAAGAATATGGGGAAACTTTCTGTTGGTATTGGGTAGTAGCTTTACCTCCTCAGACAACCACTATCTGGCCTTCTTAAAGCAAAAAACTATAGGAGGTGCAGAGGGAAAATATTCTGCTTTCTTTGGCTCTATGGAGCTCCTTGTTCTCCCTAGCCTGTCTCATTGTAAGACAGCAAATGAAAAAGAATGTCTTCTAGCCTATGAATGCCTTCCTCCACTCTACCTTCCCTCCAAGCTGGACAAATGAAGGACCAAATCTACCATTCCTGATTTTTTTTGCCTCACATGAGCTCTTCCACCTCCTCTTCCTTTTCCCATGCCTGAAGTTCTCACCTTCTTGTCTTTTTTAATTGTTGCTATTCAATTATTATCAGTCATTTCCAACTTTCCATGTTTCCATTTAGAATTTTCTTGGCAGAGATACTAGAATGGCTTTCCATTTCCTTCATCCAGGAAAATGAGTCTCTCTGACTGAAAGTTTGATACTCTATCCACTGTGTCACCTGGTTGCCCTTACCTCACAGACTGCTTCCTTTTATAGAACCTTATAATATTAGATCTAGATCTAGATGGGTGACTCAATGGTAAATGGTCATTCAGATCAAATTAAAAGGATCCCTCTCATATAAAGCCTTCCCTAGTCACCCAAGCTAACAATCCTTTCTCCCAATTCAATTTATTCGGCATTTTTCTATTGTGTATTTTTGTATATAGTAGAATGGAAACTCCTTGAGGACTCCTAGGTATGTGCCCAACAACCAGATGTTGTTTTACATATATGCCTTACATAGGTGCATAATAAATATCTATTAAAATATACAAATTATTAGTCCTAGCCTCCTAGATTTAAAGGTAGAAAGTACTTTAAAAGTTATCTAGTCTAACCACAGGAGAAAGAAAGTTAGTCAATCAGGTAGCATTAGTCCAGCCACTCAGATAACATTTATTAAGCAATTAGTATATAGGAGGCATTGTTTTTTACAACTAGAAAGACAAAAATACATGACATATAAGGAAGCTCAGAGTCAGAATCAAACAAACCAGAATAAAATTCAAGTCAGGAACATGAAGTTGCTGAGAAGGAATTAGTATCAAGACCATAGTTTATTCATGTCTTGGTCCATGTGCTCAAAGATCTCAAATTCTAATGGAGGCATCAGTATAATAACTATGTACAGTATATAGGGTAGCTAAGTAGCACACTATCCACTGATAGAAGACTGCTCTTGAAATCAGAAAGACTCATCTTCATGAATTCAAATCCAGCTCAGACACTTCCTAATTGTGTGACCCTGGGCAAGTCACTTAACCCTGTTCTCCTCAGTTTCCTTATCTGTGAAATGAGCTGGAGAAATGGCAAATCATTTCTGTATCTTTGCCAAGAAAACCCCAAGTGGGATCAGAAATGTAAAATGACAGAAAATATATACTTTGTAAATAGGAGATAATTTTAGATGTCATAATTAGGGACTGGGATGGGACTCCTGCAAAAGATGAGATTTGAGCTGAGTGCTGGATGGAGAAATAAGGAAGGAGAACATTCCAAGCTTGAATGATATATAGTGAAGACACAAGATGATGACATCTGATGAGACTCTGATGACATGAATTATCTTGTGTGAGGAACAGCGAAAACCATTGTTACTAATAACAAGAGCAATGATGGCATTTATTTAGCACTTTAAGATTTGTAAAGTACTTTACAAATGTCTCACTTTATTTTCACAACAACGAAGTGCATTTGAAGGTATTATTATCCATTCTTTATAAATGAGGAAACTGAGTCAGGTGGAGATTAAGCAATTTGCTACAAAGAGTTATAGAATAAAATGTCTGAGACTGGATTTGAACTTGGGTATTCCTTACTCTAATTCTGCTCTAATCCCTGCATCATCCAGCTTCCATGCTACATGGAAGAGAATAAAAGCCAATGAGAAAAATGTCTCAGCTAGTCTTTGAGTCCTCTGGCCCCATATCCAGTACTCTTTCTGCACACAATATTGTCTGGCTTTTATAATCCTTGAGAGAATCTTATAGCCAATTAACTATTTTTTCTTGATTACTAACTGACTTTAATGAGGCTAATTGGGCTACAGCCATATTTTTCTCTAGTGCCTAGAATTTGAATCCAAACCATGGTAACCCACAGACATCCAAAGTGTCTATTTGGAGCTTTCTTTCTGATGCTTACTAAGCATAGGGGCAGGCACCAGATGCCAACTTCTGGAGAAACTGTTCCAAGAGCAACAAAAGGTCAATTTATTGTCTGCTCATGACCTCTGAAACCATTATTTTTTAAGCTAATGCTCATCCAGTCAATCTGCCAAATCTGCCATCTAGAATGGCTATTCTAGCAACCCAAGGTGACCCAAACAACCTTTTAATAATCCAATGAAATTATATTACAGAGAAATGTCAGTAGGATAGCGTAGAGTAAGGGAAGGTAAGAAAGGGTAATACTCACAAGAACCCTGTTATTATCCATTCAGATGAGTTACCTGAGGCAGAAAGGGGCTAAGTGATTTCTCCATGGTCACACAGATAGTAAGTGTCTGATTCCAGTTCAATTCTCTATTCACTGAGATATTTAATAACCATCCATATGATTCTTGTCTATGGACCCCGTCTTCCCCCTACTGATACAAAGTCTCCACAACATGCTTAAGATCTTACCTTGACTCTTTTCACATCATTGTAAGTAACAATCTGTTTATCTGTTATCAATTGTTCTCACTTCATAACAAGCCTACCTTTTGTGTTCAAATATCTGATATCTTGCAGTCTCTCATGTTTCAGTCTCACGCTTATCACCCATCTCACCATTGTCCTTTGGTGGACACATAATTCTGATTTTTGATGATTCTGCTGTCCCATGACCCAAAGTCATCAAGCATCACCATGAAAAAATGACATTACAAGAATGAATTTTTGTTATAGGGAGCAACCTGAGATTATTGGAAGTGCTATCCAGTCCCAACCGCAATTCAGCTCCAGTTGCTTCCTCTTATAAAGTCTGAACTCAACTCATTGTCCATGAAAAACATGTTTCCAAGACCCATATGCAAATGGACCAGCTCTGTATCCACCTGCTGGCCATAGCCTAAACAGGCAAACATCCTGTATCCATTTGGTTTTTCCTTGTATGAATTGTTTGCCACATTTGGTTTCATCATGCAGCCCAAAGCTATGGGAAATATTTTCCAGGAGACACTTGGTCATCTTGCTCAATGATAAAATAGAAATGACACATTATTTACCACAAGATTGTCCAAACATGACTATCATGAAGAAGAAGAAATAAGGTGATTATGAAAGTACTTTGTAAACTATACAACACCAAATAAATGTGAGGTATAATTTATGATTGTGCTTACCCAGATATAATGACTTTGCACGGCCCATTTCACCTTCATTTGTATTACATCACAAATGATATTTCTCCAAAGCTTGACTTTGACCACTGTTTGTCACCATGTGTCTAGCCCCTCTCATTACCTTGGCTATTTTCTCTTTTTGTATTTTATAGATCACCCCATCTTCTTGTACTCTAAGTTTCTACTTTATGTTGTAAGTTTAAAAAAAAATCAAAAACCCTGCTTCTCCTTAGTTTACTAATCTTTATAGCCCTATTTAACCACACTGACTCCTGGGGTGCTTTTTATCTATAAAGACAAGCTAGGAAGAATTTCAATTGCGTTGTCTCCAACTGTTACTTAAATATTTCCTGATTTTTTTTTTCCACTCTGAACTTAATTTCCCTCCCAACTGTGTAAAATGCTAATCGTTAGTCTTTGAGACATTTAACTATTGGACCTCAGAGTTCATTTTTTGTGGCACATGGCATGAGAGAAAATACACTAAGGAGCGGCTAAGTGTAAAAAAGCACAGGCTCCAAAGTCAGGAGGACCCAAGTCCAATTTTGACTCAAGACACATGACACTTACTAGTTGTATGACCACAGGCAAGTCATTTTATCCCAATTGCCTCCAAAAGCAAGAAAGAGAAAGAAAAGAAAGAAGGGAGAAAAAAGAGAAAGAGAGAGAAACAAGGAGGAAGAAGGAAGGAAAGGAAGGAAGGAAAGGAGAGAAGGAAGAAAGAAATAAAGTAAGGAGGGAGGAAGGAAGGAAAGGAGGGAAGGAGGAAGGAAAGAAAGGAAGGAAGGAGTGAGGAAAGAAGGAAGAAGAAAAGGAAGGGAGAGAGAGAAAGGGAAGGAAGGAAGGGAGGGAGGGAGGGAGGGAGGAAGGGAAAAGAAAAGAAAATGCATGGGTCTGGGGGGGAGATCAGGAAGAACTTCACATTTAGCCTCTAATATTTACCATCCATATGTCCACTTGCAAATCACTTAACCTCTCTGTGACTGAGTTTCCTTATTTATAGAGATGCCTACCTCACAGGACTACCATGAGATTTAAAAGAGATAATAGATGTAAACAAAACCTGAATCATTTTTTAAATTTATAGGATCATATATTTAGTGCTAGAAAGTTATCTGGTCCAAATTCCTCATTTTATAAATAAGGGAAGTGAGGCACAGAGTTTAAATGATCTACCCATAGCAATACATATAATAAGTGACAGAGGTGAGATCTGAAGCCAGGTTCTCTGATTCCAAAACTAACCTCCCAAAATAAATGTCAGTTATTCTTATTTGTCCTACCTGCTGGAATATGACAAGGTCACCTTGTCTCAAGCTGTGGGAAATCCCTGAAAATATAGGAAATTAAAGAGTTATCACTGGGCCAGAGACCCCATGAGGTTCTTTCCCTAGCTGATGAAATGATTGGAATGGAGATGAGAAACTCATTGAGATGCAGGTAGGCAGGGTAGTTAATGCCATCCATTTCCAGAACCCTTCATTCGCTTTCTCCAATGTTTTATATGCTCTCTAGAGAAGAACTGTTCAACTCTTTCAAGGGCAGGTTAGTCTCTAGAGTCTTCAGCTGAAGCAATGGCATAGAGGCAAGTGTGAGGTGAGATTTGTTTTGGTTTGGATGGGAGACAATACCATGGAATCCCATTCCCAGGTGGCAGAGGAGGTAGCTAAGAGGGGCATTCCCTCCCCACAGGTGATTAATGCTCAATGATGTGCGCCTGGGGGAAAGAATGGGAGCCTGAGGCCATGAAAGTTGTCTGGTCCAAGTTGTGATTAATATTTGGAAGGGGTCCCAGTAAAGAATAAACAGTGTTCTGTGGCAAATCAAGCCAGAGTTCATGGGGAAACCAAATCCAAGGGAGCAAAGACAGCTGGCTGAAGCTAGAAAAGTTAAGATGAGGTGAGGGTTGGGATACAATATGGTGAATAACAAAGGCTCTTTGTGAAATGACTCCTCAGGGTTTTGGAGAGCTCAGTTGCCTCTCTGTTGCCATCATCTCAGTCACACCCCTTGGTCATAGTTTTATATTCTGAGGCAAGTCTACTGCCTGTTACATATAATATCCTACCACATATTTAGAAATGGCCTTGCATCTCCACTAGCCTTCTCTGGGCTCATCAGCCCACTTCTCTTCCCCTGTCTTGCCCATGTTGTGATTTCCTGATCCCTCCCCATCTTGTTGGTCTCCCTCTGGCTTCTCTCTATTTGTCAGCATCCCTCCCAAATTGAGGTATGACCAGCTGAGCACAGTTCCCTAAATGTGGGTGGTCTGTTATTTCCCATGATCTGAATCCTATACTTCCTTAGATTCATAGGATAGAATTTCAAGCTGGAAGGGACCTTACAAGCCAAAGGTTTAGCTCCCTCATTTTATAGAAGAGAGAAAATAAGACCCAGAGAGGGAATTGACCAGAGAATCTGTCATAAATTAATAAATGTCAGAGCCAGTACTGAAGCCAGGTCAGAGATTTACCATAGACCTGCAACAGAGACTATCTGGTCCTAAGATCATCCAGAGCTACAAGTGACATGAGAGATCAATGAGTCCCCTTACTACATAGTCATTTCCTAGGTGGTCACATGTCTTGCCCAAAGCAACAAAAATACTTAAGTTTCAGGGAATGTATTTGAACGCAGGTCTTTGACTTCAGAGTCACTGGTTTTCTGTTATATTTGTATCCAACAATTACTAGAACTGGAAGGGATAGAGAAGTTATGTAGCCTAAATCCTGCATTTTTATGGATGTAGAAGTCTCAGGGAGCTAATCTATGTGCCCAAAGTCTCCCAGCTGGTTAGTAGGTCTAGAACTCTAAAATGGGTCTAGAACCCAGATCTTTGCTTCCCAGATGAGAGCTCTTACCAGCCCATCTCCTTGGCCCACTCTAGACCATCTCTGTATCTTTAGGTTCAGCTGCCCAGCACAGTTTGGCAGATCCCTCCCATTTGCAGACTCCAGACAAGCCCTTCTTCTCCAAGTCCGCTTTCCAAAGTATTTCTATCTTTTTCTGAAAAAGTAATGTCCCAAACTTTCTGTTACTGGCAGAGATTCTCTTCTTATGTTTGTTTTTCGCTTAGCTCTGTCATTCCAAAAACTGCTGGTCCAAAGAGAAATTTCATTTAATTCTGGCAAATTCCCCAACTGCATCTTGTTTTGCTTTCCATCCCCATCACGAAGACAACTTTGCCCCCTCAGTTCCCCTAATCATCAGAGACATTTTTATACTGGGCAAATTGCATCAGACTTCTTGCAAAATGAATCAATTTGGGGAGAGTATGAGCTGCAGCATTGTCTTAAGTGTATATTAACATTTAGATGCGTTATTTAAAATGGGCCTGGAGCCGCTGCCAGAGAGACGGCCTCATGACTATTCTGAGTCATTCACCTAAATATCAAAAAAGAGAACTAGGAACTTGATAACTCCTTTTCTTTGGAAGGGAGCATTTCCCTAGGAATGTCTTAAACTGGTTAAATCTTTGCAGAGCTAAGATTTAAAAATTTAATTGAAAAGGCATGGAATTTTTCTATTGAGTTAGAAGAAAAAAAGGAGGTTGTGGTTCATATTCTGTATTAACATCCCTATGCTCAGTTATCCAAATACTCTGATGGATCTGTGATCTCCCCTCCCACTCCTCCTGACAGATTGAAAGTCGTCTGTGTCTAACCACTTTGTCTATGTTCTGTTGGTCTATTTTCTCTTCAAGTTTACCACAAAGGGCCCACCCATCATGCTGGTTGCATACTTTGGTTACTTTCAACATCATGAGCACACAAAGGGGTGCACATTGGGGTGTTCCTGTGTTTTCCTTCAGTATTATCGGACAAATAGCCCATTATTTTTGCTCTTACATTCACCTCCCAGCTCTGTTTCTTACTCTAAGGAGTTGGCCACCATATCTCTATTGCCCTGAACTTCTCTCTATACTTAAAGCCTTTCTCCTGCATCTCCTTACCCCTTCTCCCATTTGGGGGACAAGCCTGGAGACCCAGACAGGCCATACCTTACTCCTCTCCCATCTCTCTTTTGTTTCATTGGGCTTCTCCATTATGCTGACTAATAGGTATCATCACATTTCCCCCTCCACTTTTTCAGCTCCCTTTTGTGTATTATACTATATATAAAAATATATATTATGTAATTATAATATTATTATATTAGAATGTTAGCTTCTTGAGAGTAAGGGCTGTGTTTCTTTTTGCTTGTAGTCGTATACCCATCCCTTAGCACAGTGCCTGGCAAATAATAAAGCACTTCATAATTGCTTGTTGACTTGTCTTACATTCCCTGGGTGCTGCCTTTTGCTCTGGTTATAAACTTATTGGTTTTTAATTTGAAGAATGTTGATTCAGAACAGTAATGAATATAGAAGGGATTTCATAACCCAGAATCTTTATGAAAGCAATAGGACACATACATCACCACTAGGTAAGTGCTATTTCTTATTCTTATCCACCTTCAGTCACAATGTCTGGAAACTCCCACCATCAAATGAAAAAGTTCCAGCATTGAGACTGACAGTTGATGCCATTGCAGAAGAAGACTCGGCATCCTTACCTGCCATCAATTCTCACTTCCCTGAGGTGCTTGGCTTTTTGGACAACAGTTTGACAACCCATGTCTATCTAACAGGACCATGGCTCAGAAGCTATTGCTATCTACACACATGGCTTTTTCTCCTTCCTCCTGGCTCTTCTTTTTGAATTCTGAATCTGACAGACACTAAATAAAAAGAGCAGTTTTATACACATTGTAAAACAGAAGGAGGATTTTGTATTTGAAACTGCTTGTATTTATTATGTAGAGGCAGCAGCTATATGGTACAGTAGAGAGAATGTTGGACCTGAAGTAGGTAAAACCTGTGTTCAGATGCAGTCTCAGATACTTACAAGTATAACCCTAAAGTACTGAACCTCTGGGGATATCAGTTTCCTTAACTGTAAAATGAGGATAATAACACTTACCTCCCAGGATTGTTGTGAGAATAAAATGAAATAATTGTAAAATTTATAAAAGTATTATAAAAATGAGATAATATTTGAAAACTTTTAAGTGCTATATTAAATGGTCACTATTATGTAGAACTTGTATTTTTTTAGGCATATAACAAATTTATGCATAACTTTCAACATTGCCTGATTTATGCATAATTTTCAACATTCGTCTGTGGTCTTACTTCTTTTGTTCTCATCTATTTTAGAACATTATCCTTAAACTCTCTTCCCCTCCAATGCCCACCATGATAAAGATGGAGGGGGTGAGAAGGAAGGGAGAGATTAGAAGCAAAAAATAAATAAATAAAACTCCTGGAAACAAACATACTTATGGAACCCATGACTTGAAGACCATTTACATAAGATATTCCTTATTGGTAGGGATTGAATACTCAGTGCCATCTACCTGTACAAGGGGCAGCATTAGTGAGAGCTTGGGAAAATGGAGATCCTAGTCTCAGACTTCCAAATTCAAGAGAGAAAATTAGCAGGTCAAGACTATTTTCCAACACTTGAAGAAACCCAACATGTAGAGGAAGTAGCACTTTGATCATATCCTCATTCCTAGCTTACGATACCAGAGACCTCAGGTAATTTCCCTTTGGGTGCACTGAGACTCCCTTTCATAGTTGAGTCCTTATTTTGTTCCCAATGGAGAGCTTGTTCATTCTGTATATTAAATAAATAGGTTAATTCACTATTCATTTCAGATCTTAATTGTAGAAATGGCAATGAGTGGAAAGTGAGTTCCATAGGGCAACTAGATGGAATAATGGACAGAGCACCAGGACTGGAATTAAGAAGGCCTGAGATCCATGCTATGCGATCCTGTTCAAGTCACTTAATCTCTGATTGCCTCTGTTTCCTCATCTGTTAAAAAAATGGGGACATTAGCACTTACCATCCAGGGGTTTTGTGAAGATTGGTAATTGTAATGTGTTTAGCATAGTGTCTAGCACATAATAGCTAGTGATGATAATGATGATGAGGATGATGATGATTTTGATATATAACTTGGGATATTCCTCCATTAAATACTGTGATCAGGAGCACAACTTAAACCTAAGATTTTTTTCCTAAACTAATAATGTGTAAGGGAGTAGATTTTATTTTAGCCAAATTACCCCCACTCCCACCTGCCTAAAGTGGTTTTCCTCTGGCTTCAACTTCCTATAGAATTATACATGGACAAGTTGGCTGTGTCTAAATATGATGAATCTATTACTTTGGATTGGCTGTGTCTAAATATGTTGAATCTATTACTTTGGATTGGCTGTGTTTAACTATGTTGACTCTATTACTTTTCAGTTAGGAGTTGATGGCCTCCTTCAACATCAATCATCTGGAATCACAAATGGTCATGATATTTGCCAGAGCTCTTAAGTCCTTCAAAATTGTTTGTTCTAAACATTGTTGCTGCTGATTTGTTTTAGCCCACTTCTACTTATGATTCTCCTCTCCAGATAATACTTAAATCCAATCCTTCAGAGGCTTTAGTGTTCCTTGACTCACACAGGATCAATCATTGGTAGAATATTGGCAGTAAGAAAAGTTATCCACGTGCTACCTAGCAATGACCCAAATGAAGGTTATTGTACTTCCCGCATCCCTATTCTTGTCATCCCCTTTAACATGAGCCTAGATTTTGTGATTTGAATAGAGATTAGAATATCCATGAAATCCTGTTGAAAAGAAAAAGTGGCAAACACATGACCCTCACCCCATTGATTGACATAGTGAAATTATATAAATGGCATATCTCCCAGCTGAGTGTAAACTCTTGGAAGGCTGAGGCTGTTTTGATTTTGTGTATTCTAGGTAATTCCTTTCTATATAGTGAGAACTTAATAAATGCTTATTGAATTGAATTGAATTTGAAAGTGACTAGTTTATTATTGCTGTTTTTTCAACACCAGAAGGAAGCCCTGGTTTCTTCAAAACAATTTGATAAAGTTCCATCTTTTCAGAAAATATAGAGGAATTGAAATTATTAACTCCCCACCAGCCAGGTAGTATTAAGATAAATAGGGGAACTAGTTCTGTATATTACAAGTTATTGCTTAATAATAATGAACATTTACATAGCAATTTGTGAATTGGAAAGCATCATACTTTATTATCTGACTAGAATTTCTGTGATAGAAGTAGCTCAGATATTATCATCACCATTTTATGGAAGGGGAAATTAAGGATGTTGACATGCCCATGGGCCACACAGCTAGTAAAGGTCAAAGGCATAATCCTAACCCAGATACCTCCTAATTCCCTATCCAGCAATCTCACAACTATCTCTTTTTCTTTTAAAAGCAAGCAAGGGACTAGCTGCTTTTCACATTAAATTTGCTTAGAAACCAAAGAGAGAACATTTCTGGGGAAAGTATTCCAAGTAGACTTTTAATAAGAACTAGTTGAAGTGTTACTTTTGCTAATAAAAAGCTTGTTTTGTTTAAAAACAAAACACTATTGAACACTGCTAGAGGGAAACTACAGATTTCAAATTGTCCTCAGAATGTCAGCTAGTGATGAAACAGGAAACAATGGACTCAGTTTATAGGTCCTCAACTAGAAATGGGAAGAAAGCAGTCCTAGAATCAAAGAATTTCACATTTATATAGATTATGTGGAGCTTCCAACCATGGTAGTACAGCCCCCATCTGATCAAAAGTCCACTCTCACATATTTAACACACTGTGTTATTGTGGTCCAGTCATTTCAGTCTCATCCAGATGGACTTCATGAGCTCATTTAGAGTTCTCTTGGCACAGAAAAGGGGACACTTCCTTCTCCAGCTCATTTTATAGATAAGGAAGCTAAGAAGAACTAAGTGATTTGTGCAGGATCACACAGCCAGGAACTGTCTAATATCTTCTTGACTCTAGGACTGGCTTCTATCCACTGCTATTTAGCTGTCCTATTTAAGAAATAATCATCCAAATTTTAATTGGATGAGAAAAAATCTACTCCCTCCAAACACTCCCATTCTACTTTAGGAAGCTTTAATTTAAAGATTTTTTTTAACATGAAATGGAAGTTGTCTTCTCTTTACCTTGTACACATTTCTTCTGGTTCTGCCCTCTGTGGCCTAGAAGAACAAGTCTAGTAAGAATGAGTCTCTCTTTCACATATTCAAGGTAACTGTTATTACCTGCTTCTTGAGCAAGCCTTGTTTCCAAGCTACATATCCCTAGCTCCTTCAGTAGATTATTACATGGCATGGGCCAGGTTGTCCACCCATATTTACTCTTTAGCTTTTCACATAACATGGTGTCCAAAACTGAACCAAGAACCTTACATGCCATCCGGCCATCAGAGACCTAGGCTCCTTAGACATTCTAAATATGAAGACCTTGGAGGTCATCTACAGAGTATGCATCTGTCATTTTGTAGTCAAGAAAAAATGAGAGCTTGAATCATTTGCCCATTTATTACAGAACTACCATGTTATCCTAGGATAAATTTTTCATTGGTCCCTGTGAATTTGATCTTATTAGACCTAGCCCAATGTTCTAACCTTGTTCTTCCTAGCTTTGTGTCATCAGCAAATTTTGGGCCATCTATCCTTTTATCTAATTCATTGATTGAAAACCAGTTATTAAGCAAAATAAGGTCAATCCCAGATCCTTGGGAAACTCCACTAGAGACCTTCTTCTAAGCTGACTTTAGTAATGTTAATGACCACTTTGTTCTAACCATTCAAGTAGATGAGCATTTATTAATTGTCAGCTATGTGCAAGGAGCCCTTCTAAGTATTGGCAACTAAAGGACTAAGCAAAAAACAAAACAAAACAAAACAAAAACACTCTCAAGGAATAAAGATGTTACTGATAATCCAATACATAAGCACAAAAGTAATTATAACATGATTTTAGATGAGAGAAGACCCACAAAATCATTTGGTTTGTCCCTGCCAAGGTAACCACAGGCTATGATGAGCCGAAAGCTAGGGTATAACAACCCCCCATTACTTGAGTTTTTAAATTGATCATTTTATATAGCCTGATAATGAAGTTATAAATATCCAAACGACCCTTGGAAAAAAAAAAAAAAAAAAGGTTCCCTATCCCTGATCTAGAGGATTTAAAAGTCTTCCCAGAGGATGTGATACTTAAACTGAGTCTTAAAGGAAGGTTAAAATTCAGAAGGCATCTAGGAGACCAGTTTGGTTAAAACGGAGTGTGAAAAGGGGAGGAAGATAAAATGTCAGTAAAGATAGGCTGGGTCCAGATTGTAACAGGCTTTCATAGCCAATCTAAAAATGGGTTATATGCAAGAAGCATTTGGGAGCCACTGAGGATTCTGTTATTATCATCCTTACTAATAAATATCTTATTAAAATATTAACAGGGCATATTAATAAAACCAACTTGCTGAGTATCTGTTTATATTTGGATTTATTTCAAAGCATAAAGTCTCATAACAACTATTCAGTCACTGCCTCCAAATTCCCATTCTCATCCACTTTTCATCTTACATGGTTATAGGGAACATGTACTCCCTTTTCCTGCTTCTGCTTTTTCCATTTACATTATTCCCTAAAGGGCTTTCCAGATTTCTTTGCATTTCTCCTGCTTGTTGGTCTTAATGGCATTAGAATATCCTTTTACATTTATGCACCGGAGTCTATCTGACTACTCCCAGACATTTGATTATCTAAACTCAGTGTTGTTGCCACTGGAGCACCCTGCTTTTTCCTGAGAGATGGTACCTATTCACAGAGATAATCAGATTTTTTGAAAGGCATAAGGTACTACTGTCACTTTCAAAATTACATGGAACTTCTTTATGAGAGAAATGAGGAGTTATGGCTGTGTAACATTATATATACTGTCAGACGCTGCTCGTGTGTTATTTGATTTTGCTGAGGGTTTAATCTTTCCTTTATTATTATTTTCTTTTAATAAGGGAAGATTAGCTGAGTAGGGGAGGAAGAGGGATATATTTAGAAATGAAAGTGATATTAAAAGAGAATATATCCATCAACATTTTTTTAAGATCACATAAGTTCTGTGGGTCTTAGTTTCCTCATCTATAAAAAGGAGATGATACTTGATGTGCCATTGGATATTGTAAGGAAAGTTAAAATAGAGAATAGCCAATACCAACTTCTATAGAAATCTATTTTATATTCTTTCTGTAGCTTTGTCTCACATTCTAATCTGTCCCTCCACTATTCCCTTCCACTTAGTTTCCTGGCTTCTCTTTAGAAGAGAAGACTCTTAGCTGAATTGGTTTTTTATTTAGTTCATTTCCATTCATTTAATTAAACTGTTTTCATCTGGGTTAGAAGATGAGAGGCATTTTTCTCTGCCCTTGACATATGTCGGAATCAAATACGTAGCTCATTATTTACATGTTATTTCCCCCATTAGAATATAAGCTCCTAGCAGTTTGGAACTATGCTCAGAAAGTAATCACACTGTGCATACCCTTTGCTCCAGCAGTGCTACTATTGGGCTTATATCCCAAAGAAATACTAAAGAAGGGAAAGGGACCTGTGTGTGCCAAAATGTTTGTAGCAGCCCTCTTTGTGGTGGGCAGAAACTGGAAAATGAATGGATGCCCATCAATTGGAGAATGTTGAATAAATTATAATGTATGAATGCTATGGAATATTATTGCTCTGTAAGAAACAATTAACAGGATGATTTCAGAGAGACCTAGAGAGACATACATGAGCTGATGCTGAGTGAAATTAGCAGGACCAGGAGATCGTTGTATACTTCGACAACAACACTCAATTCTGATGGATGTGGCCCTCTTCAACAACAATGAGATGTTCCAAATAAGTTCCAATAGAGCAGTGAAGAAGTCATCTATACCCAGAGAGAGGTCTGTGGGAACAGAGTGTGGAATACAACATAGAATTCTCACTCTCTCTGTTGTTATTTGCTTGCATTTTGTTTTCTTTCTCAGTTTTTTTTTCTTTTTCTTCCTTCTTGATCTCATTTTTCTTGTGCAGCAAGATAACTGTATAAATATATATATATATATATATATATATCAATGTTGGAAACATTACCTGTGCATATGTTTTGTAAATAAAAAAACTTTAATAAATAAAAAAATGTAAGCTCCTTGAGAGCAGAGACTGTTTTAAACTTTATTTGTATTCTCAGCACTTAACACAGGACCTAGCACATAATAAGACCATAGTACAAAGATTAATAACCTATTTTTGGCCCAATAATGCTTTTGGTATACTGAAAAGCCTATGGACCCTTTCTCAGAATATTTTAAATGCATAAAACAAAACACATAGGATTACAAAGAAAAAATAGTTATATTGAAACAGTTATCAAAATATTAAAAAAAAAAAGTTAACAGAGCCTAGGTTAATAGTTGATTGAGTGAAGCCTCATAAACTATTGATGAGACTATTGCAATAGCCTCGTAATTGTGACTCTTTGTAACCAGCCTCTCCCCTCTACATCCATCTTCCTCACAGTTTTTTGCGGTTTAGTCATCTTAGTTGTATCTATATTCACGACCCCATTTGGGGTTTTCTTAGCAAAGATACTGGAGTGACTTGCTATTTCCTTATTTTATTTTACAAATTTTATTTTACAAATGAGGAAATTGTGACAAAGGTTAAGTGACTTACCTAGAGTCATACAGCTACTAAGTGCCTGAGTCCCCATTACTTAATATTACTCTCCTTCACACACTCTATGTTCCAGCCACTTTGGACTTCTTGCTCTTTTCACAGACCATACTCTATCTATCTTTATGTCTTCGCACAGACCTGTGCCTAAAATGAAATCTCTCCCAACTTTTGCTTCATAGAATACTTAGCTCATTTCAGCTCAGGTGCTACTTCCTACAGGAAGCCTACACTGATTCCTTCCCACTCGATTGGTAACTAGGAAACTCAGGGCATAAAGCTCAAGGCCTAGAAACCAGAAGGCTTGAATTCAACTAGCCTCACACACTACTTGTGTGACTCTGACCAAGTCAGTTTTTCCATCTATAAAATGGGGATAATAATAGCACCTACTCCCCAGGGTTGTGAAGATTAAATGGAAAAATATTTGTAAATCACTTAACATAATAGGTGTTTAATAAATGTTTCCATACTTCTTTCCTTTAAATTTTTTCCATAGATTTTTTTTTCCATTTGATCAATTCTATTTTTTAAGAAGTTGTTTTCTTCAGTCAATTTTTGTGCTTATTTTTCTAAGCTTTTGACTCTTTTTTTCCCATAATTCTTTTGCATAACTTTTATTTCTTTTCACAATTATTCTTCTACCTCTCTTACTTGATTTTAAAGTCTTTTTTGAGTTCTTCCAAGAGGACTTTTTGGGCTTGAAACTAATTTATATTCCCCTTTGAAGGCTTCACATGAAACCATTGCTGTCCTCTTCTAAATTTGTATTCCAATATTCCCTGTTGCCATAGTAGCTTTCAGGGGTCTTTTTATTTATTTGCTCAATTTTTTAAATTTGAGCTCTGCTCCCCAGAGCACAGGGAGCATTCTCCTAAGTTTCTTGGGCTAGAGGAAAGAGCCTGGTCAGCTTTCCATGCTGGGGTCTGAGGTGCTCACAGCTTGCTCGTTGTCTTGGGGTGGTCCAACCTAGTCATGCTTGTGCTGGGGCTCTAAGGCTTGCAATTCGCCTTCTGTGTTTGGGCTGAAAGTCTCATAGCTAACCTGCTGAGCCAGGAATTAGAGCTCTCAGCTGCTTATCTGTGCTACTCTGGGCTGTGACCCAAGTCAGACAAACCTAAGTTTGTCTAAGTTATCTCAATCTGGAAAATTGTTTCACTATGTCTTGTTGTGGGTTCCCTCCCTTCAAAATCCATTTAGATGTTTGATTTATTGTTGTTCTCCAGAGAAACTGGGGAGAACTCAGGAAACTTCCTGGCTTCTCTCCATCATCTTGACTCCATCCCTTCCTTTAAATTTCTATATGTTTACATTTGTATTTAATTTTCTGTGTATGTGTACATACTCCTTGAGAGTAGAAAGAAATATAATTCCCTAACACAATACCCGGCACATATAGGTAACTGATAAGTGTTTGTTGAATAAATGAATAAGTGAATGAATAAACCATGAGCAAGCAACACAATTTCCAAGCCTTAATTTTTTTCATTAAGAAACTGGGAATAAAAATATCTACAATCCTTACTTCATGAGGTTGTTGGGAGGCTCAACTAACATACGATATATATAAGTGCTTCGCAAACCTTAAGTGATATGTCAGAGGAAGCCATTATATATTGCACCATGTCAGTATTTAGAGACTCAGGAATGCTGTACTATCATTTGCTTTTCTTCCATCCCTTCTTTGATCTTGGGCAAGTGCCCAAGAGTAAAGATTAAATTGACATCAAGGATATGAGTGTGTGTAAAAGTACATAATGCCTTGTTAGGACATGTGAGCCTGGATTCCACCAAAAGTGGATTGAAGCACCTCCTGAAAGGTTTGCAGTGGTACAAAAGGGAAAGCTGATTTAAGGATTTGCAGTTTAGAAGTCAGAGAGAGGGACTGATGCTTTCCTGTGTGGTTTTTCTGTCCCAGCTGGAAATACTCAAACATTCCTTGTACATAAAGAAAGGGGAACAACACAAGCCAGGACACACAGAAAGTTAGCAGAAGTCAGGGATGCTTTTGCTGAAGGATTGAGAGGCCCCAGGTAGACAATAATGCAGAGCTAGGGGCCTATGGGACTGCACATAGAAGTAAAAGAATATAGGAATGGTTTAGAGACTCTCTTCTTCCCTTTGTTCCTGATTCTTTCTTTTTCTTTTTTATGTTTTCTCTTTCTTTCTCCCTTATCTTTCTCCTTTCTCCTTGTTTCCTCTTTTCTCTTTTTTCTTTTTTTGTTCTACTTCTCTTTTTCTTTCTTCCTGACTCCCTTTCCTCCCTCCCTTCTCTTTCTTTTTCTTTTCATTCTGTCATTTCTTGCATTTTTCCCTTTCTCTTGTTTCTTCCTCCCTTCTTTTTCTTTTCCTTTTTCTCCCTCCCTTCTTTGTTTTTTTTATTAATTTTATAATTATACATTTTTGACAGTATATATGCATGAGTAATTTTTTATAACAGTATCCCTTGTATTCATTTTTCCAGATTTTCCCCTCCCTTCCTCTACTCCCTCCCCCAGATGACAGGCAATCTTATACATTTTACATGTGTTAAGTATAACCTAGATATAATATATGTGTGTAAATCCAATTTTCTTGTTGCACGTTAAGTATTGGATTCCGAAGGTATAAGTAACCTGTATCCTTCTTTGTTTTTTAATCTTTTGTCATTATATTTCATTCTACTTCCTTTTTTACTTTCTCCCCTTTCTTTTTCCTTCACTTTTTTCTGCCTCCCTTCTTTCTTTATCTTTTCCCTTTCATTCTTTCTTTTCTATTTCTTTATTTTTCTTTTCTTTCATTTCCTCTGTATCTTCTTTCTCTCTTCTCTTCTTCTCTTTCCTTTTTGTTTTTCTCCCTTCTTAACTTTTACCTTCTCTCTCTGTTCTACCTCCTTTAGCCTTCTCTACAAAAGAGATAGACATCATAAATGTCTACCTATAACTACAAATCAGACAGCCAGAAAACTAAGAAATTAAAATAAAAAGAATTTAGAAAGCAAAGGCACACCAATCAATTCTTCAGCCTTTCAACTCAGACTGATGCTGGTGATGAAAAGCTGCTGGCAGATGCATCACGGAATGGCTCCAATGATCTAATTCTTTTATCATCAAAAGATTCTGGTAGCAGAAGACTAAAAAAACTACAAGAGAGTAGTACATTAATAAGACACTGTATGATTTGTACTTTTAGTTTAGTTTTTTTTTTCTTTTTCTTTCCTCTATGACCCATTTTTATGGCCTAAACTGATAATGGCATCTTGAAAGGTAAGAACCCAAGCCTTAAAGGTTTATACAGATAGGCATAAAGAACTGATGCTTGGGCTCTAGATGGGGGTTGGGATGGATGGGTATCACTTTATAGTGGGTTCACAAAGGGATATTTGGGTATTAATCATGGTGAAATAGAAAGAGTACTACATTAGGAGTTAGAAGCTATGGGTTCAAATTTTAGTTCTTCTATTGAGTACCTGAGTGACATCAGCCAAAAAAATGAGGAGATTGGGCCCAGTGAAGTAAGCCCCTTCTGCATCTAAATGTAGGAACCTATGAAAGTCTGAAGGGAACTTAGAGTTCATATCACTAACGCCCTACGCAGTGCATGAGTCCTCTAAGCAGTATTTCTAATGTATGTCTATACAGACTCTGATTTGAATACCTCTAGTCAGTAAGAATTCACCACTTAAAAGGCCGACTAATCTATTTGACCTGCACTTTAACCAAATTCAAGGGAAAGACACTGAGAATTTATGGATGCTGATATCAAATTAGTACCTAATATATTCATAGATAAACAGAAACAAAGGAAACTGAAAGTTGGCCTGATTGTATCAGTGTTGGTGTCCATGATAGCCAGTTCAGAAATAGAACTCTCTTTTTCCTGATCACATTGTTCAGTCTACTCAAGCTTGTGTTTGTGTGTGTGTGTGTGTGTGTGTGTGTGTGTGTGTGAGAGAGAGAGAGAGAGAGAGAGAGAGAGAGAGAAGAAGAAGAAGAAGAAGAAGAAGAAGAAGAAGAAGAAGAAGAAGAAGAAGAAGAAGAAGAAGAAGAAGAAGAAGAAGAAGAAGAAGAAGAAGAAGAAGAAGAAGAAGAAGAAGAGAGGGAGGGAGATAGGGAAAGAGAGGGGGGAGGGAAGGAAGAAGGAAAAGAGAAAGAGAGAGGGAGGGAGAGAAAGGAAGAGAGAGAAACAGAGAGAGAGAGAAGGAGAGAAGGAGGGAAAGAGGGAGAGAAGGAAGAAGGGAGGGGGAGAAAGAGAGAGAGAAGGAACGAAGGAGGGAGAGGAAAAGAGAAGGGGGAGGAAAAGAGGGCGAGAAGGAAGAAGGGAGGGGGAGAAAGAGAGAGAAGGAGAGAAGGAGGGAGAGGAAAAGAGAGGGAGGGAGGAAAAGAGGGCGAGAAGGAAGAAGGGAGGGGGAGAAAGAGAGAGAGAGAATTATTTCCTGAAGATCTAGGGAAAAGCTGAAAAAATCTATTCCTCTTTCCCCATTGGTTTGTGAAAGTCTTTCTTAAATTGAACTTTCCTTTTATTTCTCATCCCTTTTGATGTTGACATGTAATTGCTTTTAAACAGGAAGCTCCTATGAGCAAAGAATTTCCTTGTATCTTCTATTGTGTGGGATGTTTACCCCTGTGTTTTTCTTAAACTGATTCTTGGTTGGTTTGTGAGCTCCATGGAAGAAGCCTGCTGGTTTAACTGTTTTCAGTTAAAATGACAGGAATAGAGATGCTGTATTGATTTGTGTGTTTTTCAACACTTACTGATTTCCATTTTGAAAAGAAAACTGAGAAAAAATGTTTTCTTTCACATAATTTCACTCCTACCTCCAGTGTTTGCTCATGTTTTTCCATCCTCATTCTGGAATGTCCTTCTCCTTATTCACTTTCCACATCTACTTATTCATATCTGGTCTAGGAGCAAGAAAATTAGGTTGATAATCAGAAGACTTGAGTTCTAATATTTCCAGGCTAACATCTAACTATGTGACCCTGGGCAAACTACTTGACCTTTCTGATGATGAGTGAGACTTGTATTTCTAAATCCTTACGGTACAGTAGAAAGAGGGCTGAGTTGAAGGACCTGCTTCTTCCTATCTATGGGATCTCGGGGAAGACATTTTACCTTTCTGGGTCTGGATTTACTCATCTGTAAAATGAAAGGATTAGACTAAGTCACATCTAAGATTCTTTCCAATTCTATGCCTATAATCCTATGATTAGCCCACACTGATCTCTCTTTTCTAGTTCTTTTTCTATCCATTGTCTCTGCTATACAATTATCACTTTATTAAAACTATCCTATATCATCTATACTGCATAATTTATTATCTTATTAAATGAGCAAGAAATAATAGGAGCAATAGAAAAAGTGTTGTACTCAGGAGTTGAGAGACCTGGATCAGAATCCTGTTGCTGCCTGGCCAAGGGCAAATCACTTAAGTCTTTTGAGCCTCAGTGGAGACAATAATTTATTTACTGTCTCCCTCACAGGACTGTTGTGTTTATCAAATGAGAAAATTCTAAAATGCCTTACAAAACTGAGAATTGCAATATAATGTTACATATCATTATCAATATAGGACAGAAATATACATTCTCTCCTTACTACCAGTGTATATATACTGGGCAAGTCACTTATCTTCACTAGATCTCAGTTCTTTGTAAAATAAAGGCAATCTAAAGGGATTGTTAAGACCCCTGCTAGTTATAACTCTATGATTTCATATTACTCCAAAATTGGTTCATGGGTTTCTCGTCTTTCCAAATAGACAATAATAATAAGCATTATTATTATTATACTTTAAGAAGTATACTTTAAAAATAAGCATTACTATTATTAATATAGCTGGTATTTATATAGAACTTTCTTGCTTATTGAACCCATTCCCTATGTGAGTAAGTTTTCAGAGCTATGAGCCCTCCTCCCCACTCTAATGCCTCTGCGTCTAATCTTCCTCTGCACCTCATTTGTATAACATGATTACTATTTTTACCTTTACTCTGCCAATTTTTCTTTTGAACTTATGCTATTGTTAATGTAAATCTTAAACATAAAATATACGTTTCCCATGTATATGGGAAAATTTGTCCATGCTTAAACAATTTGTCCATGTTGAGTTCCTTAAAATTATTCTTTGATATTGGCTTTATATGTTAAATTTTCTGTTTAGTTTGGGTTGTTTGACAGAAAGGCCTGAAAATCTGCAAGTTTATTTGAATGTCTGTTTTTTTCTTATTGAAAATTATAGAAAATTTTACCAGATATGACATTTTGGCCTCAGAGCTAGTGTTTCTTTGTCTGGTGGTATGATTCCAAGACCTGCAGTCTTTTTATTGAAATTGCTGATAAGTCTTGTACAATTCTAATTGTAGCTCCAGTATATTTGCATTGTTTTTTTCCTTGTTTCTTGCAAAAGTTTCTCTTTGATCTGGGGTTTTCAAAATTTGGCAATAATATTCCTATGTGCTTTCCACAAAGGGTCTCTTTGAAGTGGTGATAAGTGAATTTTTTTCTTTTTCTACTTTTCCCTCATGTTCTATCACTCCAGGACAATTTTTCTTATGTTTCACATCCTCATTCTTTATAATCTGTTTTGTTATTTCTTGGTCTCTCATAGCTTCACTGGCTTCCCCTTGCCTGATTCTAATTTCATCTTTGGGATTCTATTTTCTAATTGGTTAATTTTTCCCATAATACATACAGCTAATGAAGTGCCTGAAGTTATATTAGAACCTCAGTCTCCCTAACCCTAGTCCAAGGCACTACTCAGTGTATGAAATAGAACCTCTAGATTGGAAGCTCCTGATGGGCAGGGATATGTCTTCTATTTTCCTATGCCACAACACCTATTAAATTGTGATGTTCTGTTTCTCTAAATTGTAATAATTCTCTGGGAGGAGGTTCATTAGGGTGCTTCTGGAGGCAGCCTTAGTTTCAGTTCAGTTCAATAATCCCAAAATACAGCCAGGAGTTAAAGTCCAGATCCTTTCTGTTTCTTTCCAAAATCTTATCTCCTTCACTTGGGGCTCGGCTAGTTTTCAGAGGCTTTCCGGATCTTGTCTCTAGTTCTTTGTCTCTTTCAGCTTCTCGTCTCTAGCTCCAACTGAATCCAAAGCCTCCAACCAGCAAGAAGGTAGACGTGGGAATGAATCAGACTCCACCTCCAAGAGTGGGATTGTGGGCTTCTGTGTCCTTGGCCCTGAGAGTTTCTTGCTTATATGGTGCACACTAAGTATACACCAATCATTTCATCACTAGGAAACCATTATTTGTTGTAGAATTAAATCGATGCTAAACTAGATTTAATCACTGTCTCCTCAATTCCACTCATTACCTTGTTTCAAGTTCTAGCCCTTAACATCTCCTTGTAGGATCAAATCAATTGTCTATATTTATTCCAGTGACTTAGCGCCTTGTAAAAATCCTAACATTAAATAATTATACATTTAGTTCAGGTTCAACAAATATAACTGGGTGAGAGCACAATTTATTTTCTTGTTTTGGAAACATCAGCCATAAGCATTGACCTGGGGCTCATGGCGGGTAAACCTTAAAAATATAATATTTTATTTGTCTTTAAACTTACCAGTGCAGATGAAAGTTGACATTAAAGAAAAGCAGACTTTTGTCACTATTTGAGATAGGAAAGGAAGGGAAACATATAATGAATGACACTTCTTTTTCCACCCAGATACCCCTTCTTGGCTTTTCTTTTTCTTTGTCTCCCTTCAAACGAATAGTGATGTTTATTTTAAATGCTAAGATCCCTTCATCTCTGCATAGAAACACTGGAATTGAGAAGCAGATGTTTGATACTTCTTCTCTTGAACCAAAAGTATTTGTATTCCAAATCTTTATTTATTCTTTCATTTAGTCAATTTTCAACTTAATAAACATTAATTGAAGGCAACTGGATAGCACAGGGAATAGATTCTGGAGTCACTAAGACCAAAGTTTGAATCCTGATTCAGACATATATCAGTTGTGTCATGCTGGGCAAGTCGTTTGGCCTCTACCTCAGCTTCCTCATCTGTAAAATGGAGATAATAATAGCATCTACCTTCCAGAGTAACTGTGAGAATAAAATGAGATAATATTTACAAAGAGCTTTGCAGAATTAAAGTATGATATAAATGCTAACTATAATGCTTACTACTGTCTCTGTCACCACCACCAAGATATCCATAGTATTATATTTTATAAGATATAAGGGAAATAAGACTAGGTCCCTACCCTCTCAAAGCTTACAAGAAAGAAACATCATACATACATAAATATAAAATAACCTATTATGTAAAGCAGAATATGATAAAACATAAACTATAACCAATGAAGGGAAAATTATGGAAAAGAAAAGCTAAATTTGAAAATCATTCAATGCCTTAATAAATCCATTTTCTCCACCTCCATCTTCTCTGTTCCTCCCCCACCCAATACAGAGTCATTCTTACAATTCCTAACTTAAATATTTTGCATTTTTATATTTTTTTAAAAAGAAAATAAATGGAATAAAAAGAGAATGTGTTAGGAAGGCTAAATTCTAATTCATTGTCACTGTCTTCTTTGAATCTTTGAACGAGTTGCCATTCTATAGTAAGTGATGGAAGAAAGAAGTGGAATCTCAACAATGAATGAAAGTGTTGAGAAGGTAGATTGTTGAACTACTTTTCTCTTAGTCAAGAAACATTTATTAAATACATACTATTTTCCTGGTAGAGGGTTAAGCACTCTACCATGTTTTAGTTTTACAGTGCAAAAGAAATATGTGTGTATTTTGCAAGATCATCTCCTTCATTCTCTATTTAGCTTTATTTGCCTTGCCCTGATACAAATGATGTGGCCAAGATACAGAAAAAATGGCATTTCCTGAGACAGGGTAGGATGATAGGATGGAAAAGTTGTTCAATTGGGAGTTACAAAATCTGAATTCAGCCTTGTGGGAACAATGGGAGTAGAAACAAAGCATTGTGCGCTTTAGTTTTTTCCTATGTAAAATAGAAGAAATATTCTATGTCAAATGTTTGTAGGAAGGATAATACAAACAAAACACTATATCATTCCATTGAATTTGTTTTAAGAACCATTTACTTAACACCTGTTATATGCAAGACAAGAGGCAGCCTCAGAGTCAGGGAGACATGGGTTCAAGAAGGTTCTGCCTGTGATATACACTAGATGTGTGATCTTGGACAAATCACTTAATTTCTCAGTGCTCAAGGCAACTATTTAAGATTGTAAGGTACACAAAAGATGCTGGTCTGCATTGATACAATAAATTCCTTTTCTGGAAGTTTTCTATACCAGTGAGCTCACAGGACCAGTCTAAATATTTATATACATAATTATATATATGGAGAAAAGAAAGGAGAGACAGGCAGACAGACATAGAGACAGAGACAGAGAAACAGAGGCAGAGAGACAGAGAAAGAGAAAGAAAAGAAGAAAAAAGAAGAGGCAGAAGAGAAAAAAGAAGAGGCAGAAGAGAAAGAAGACATCAGACAAAGCAGATGAAGAAGCAGCAGAAGCAGAATCAGATAAAGAAGAATCAAAAGCAGAAGCAGATGGAGAAACAGATGGAGAAGGAGAAGGAGGAGGAAGAAGAAGAAGAGGGGTAGGAGGAAGAGAAGAAGAGGAAGAGAAAAAGGAGGGGGACTGGCATCTATGCATATGTGTTTATATGTATACACACATGTATATACACATGCATATATGTATTCAAATATGCCCACACAAATGAAATAGATAATCCTCTATAGATAAGGAATTAAAGTTCACATAGAGAAATAAAAGATAATTTGAAGAAAGAGAGAGGAACTAACAACAGAGGATATGAGAGAGAATTAAGAAAGGCTTTGGTAGGAGGTGCCAGGCAAAATAATGCAAAAGTTAAGAATTCCTGGTTCTAGGAGCAGAGTCCAGTTTTTGGTGGGAGGAGAATGAGGATGACCAGAATGATGAATTTGACAATGGTCAACCTCAAAGAGCGGAGGTCGTTCAGTTATAATGGCAAAAGAGATAGTCTGGATATGGCTCTTAGGAACAAGGATTATTCTGAATTTTTCTATAGGTCCAGAATGTTGGGGAGTATCAGAAAATGTAGCATCAGAAAAGATACAGCCAATGCCTGGATGAAAGAATGGTCAGATATAGTGTGACCTGGAAAAGCCATCTCTTTGAGGGTCAGAACATAGTAGAAACATAAAAAGAATGGTGTCTAAAATGAAGGGGAAAATGTCAATAATTGAATGAGAATCCTAGAGGATACAAAAAATGGATAGGCAGAGTAGATATAAGATATAGAAAGGATAGGCTTAAGATGATGGGAGATGGAAAAAATGGGAAATGGAAGCTGAGGAGAGGGTGATTTAAGCATCTGGTGATAGGAGAGGTAGTGGGAGTTTGCTAGACTGTCTCTTTGCCATTATAACTGAACAACCTCTGCTCTTTTGAGGTTGACCACTGTCAAATTCATCACTCTGGTTATCCTTCTCATTCTCCTCCCACCAAATATTGGACTCTGATCCTGGAACCAGGAATCCTTAACTTTTGCATTATATAATTATCACTTGCCTCTATTCCTCTCAGAAGATTGGGTGGGGGGCACAGAAACCATGTTGTGGATTGCCAGAACCTAGCACATCTATCTGGAATATAGTAGACCCTTAGTAAACATATCCTAAAAGGAGCTTAATTGTTGAAACACATATCTTGTTGACCCCAAACTGCCACTGACTAAGAGTTCATTAAGAGTCTCTCTACCCATTCCTTCCAGTGCCCTTCTTCTAGGCTGTCATGCCCAAGAGTACTTAGTTGAAGGATTGTCTGATGAGTCTGAAAATACCTCTCAGTGGAGAATTGTCTCCAGGACATCTACCCACAAATCTGTAGCAAACCAGGATTCATTAGTTCAGGTGTGTGTCTTGGGGAATTCCTTGTGGGTTTGCTTACAGATTCTGCAGCCACTTACATTACATTAGGGCTGAGAATTTCTTCAATGTTTAGATGGTTCCTCCCCTGCTGAATACCAGTAAACATACCCAGTGGGGAAACTTCGGCTGCTGAGCTGAACAGAAGTTACTTATTTTTTCTTCTTTTCAATTAAATGTCCTTCTTTTGAGTGTTAGATTTACTCTACCTCTCAAATCTTGTTTTCTTTTAGGCCTTCTATAACAGTTTTTAAATGGAATTCATGGTTTTACACACACATACACACACACACACACACACTCTCTCTCTCAGAATTGGGTTGTTATTGACTTCTTCCAATATTCCTTTTTAGCCCTGCTATCTGGCTCATAGGGTCATGGAATGAACAGATTATAAATTTGGAGATATAAGCAACTTTGGAGGTCATGAAGTCCAACTCTTTCATCTGATAGACAAGGAAATGAGAGAGATTAAGTGAATTATCCAGGGTTACACATCTAAGAAATAACCAAAGTAGAATTAAAATACAACTCTTTCTGACTCCAACCCCAATACTCTATCCACTAATGTGCTACCTCTTATGGCTGCCTTTCACCTGACCCCTGACATACTATGTGCTTCTTGAATTCAAATTATTGCCCCAATTATAACTCAATATATTCAGGCTTGCAGTCCTCCCAAGGGTCTACTCAAGAGTGTCCTGGAGCCAGCTATTTTCAATGCATTTATGCCATAGAAATCAACTATTGCTACAAATCAAAACTTGATTTATTGCTTTGTTTATGGTCCAGACGTTAGAAAAGTGATGGAGAAAAGCAGCTGGTGCTTACTGATCCTTTGCTTCTATAATTCAGTTGTTCCATTCTCTTCCTCACTTAAATCTAATTTACACACAAGTCATTTCCTTCATAGTATCATTGATTCTCTTTAAGAATGAAGGACAAACAACAAAAATAACAGTTCTAGTAACTCAGCCTTCCCTATTTAGGAAGTATCTACAAGTAGCTCTAAGGTGTTGAGAAGGTGCCCAACCTTAAAATCTGCATTTCCAGCCCCTTTTCTTTCCTCCCTTATATAGAATGGGATTCTAAGAAATGGCTGATTCTTCTTCTTCTTCACAGTAATGTTATTCCCTAGGGGTCCAGACCTACCCCTTTGTGTAGCTATACCACCACTACCACACAAACATACACACACAAACATACACATACAAATCAAATTATAAAGTCTTAAAAACTATAACAGCCCAACTTAACAGCTTAGGAACTGCCAAGTAATTTCAGTAGTAATATGTTCTAGGGGATGGAATATTAAATCCGAATCAAGAAGAGCTGAGTTTCAATTCCATCTCTGACACTAACCATCTAACCAACAATGGAAAAGTCCTACTAAACCTCAGTTTTTTGTTTTTTATTTTTTTATTTTTTGTAAAATGGGGATATCTGTAATGGGCCTTGAACAATGATTTAGAGGATCAAATTTTATAATATATAGATAGTACTCTGTAAACTTTGACTGTCTCTATGAACTATGATGATGAAAAATACAAACTATAGCATGGTGGAGTCAAATTGTCCTTTTCACCATATTCTATGGAAATGAAGTGATTTAAAATAGCCATTCTTTCCCCTTCTCTTCTTTGATCTTATACTTTATTTCTCTTAGACTTCTCTGAACTTCCATGTAACTATCTCTGTCCTTTCTGAGGCAATGAGTTTTTACCTGCACAATTAGGACCCACCTGAGGGAAAAGACTCTATCTCCTATGATGCTCTGCATCTCGAGGTTCAGCTTAATTTCCAAAATACTATGTGTCTCTTGTATCCTGCCTACTTCACAAGGTTATGATGAGAATAAAAATGTCTCTATAGGATCTTTTTTTAAAAAAATCAAACCCTCTGCAAATATAAGATAGTATTGTTATTATTATTTATCATTTCCCCATCTAGACAGACTTGTTTTCCATAAAGAGCTCCTTTGGGATTCTGTTTCATTCTTTTGCCTTTATAATATCTGCAAACTTGCATGTTATAACCAGACCACTGTGTTTTTCACCTCTTTTCCTCCTGTAATCATGGCTGAATGACTCCCTCACCAATCCATGTTTTGCTTGAGGAGAACTGTCAGCAGTATGCATAGCACCAAGCCCATCCATCTGTTTGAGAGATAATGTAATTCTGAAACAATATTTAACATAGTGGGAAGAGGCATAAACTCAATATGTTTTCAAGCAGAGTAAAAAAAATGTACCCATCTCATTAATCACCCTGAAAATGAGAGATGGGGGCAGATACCCATTTCTGCGTTGTTTCCACCAAGTTCATCTGTCTTCATCCCGGGCCTGTGATAAAAAGAATTTCCATGTCATTGTTCAGCAGATTCAATGGCGATCTGCACTGAGGAATCTGAGATTTATGTAGTAACTAGCACATTTCAATAATGGAAACTTGAGCAACCCATGACACATAAGCACCAGTTTCCATAGGGAAGTGTATCCACAGAAGAAGTTTCAAATGGGGAATGTGTAATTTATGATTATTTTTAGGAGATTCAATTACAAATACCAATTAATGACCCAAGTGTCCTTAACTGGGAGAATTTCATTTGACATAATCATTTCCTAAGATCTGGGAGAAAAAAATAATACAAATATGGCACTTGATTTGCCTTGCCATGATGTGGAAAAGAAAGAATGATGTTGTAGAGAGAATCCTTAATCAGGAGTCTGAGTAGGGAGATTGAAACCTAAGGTTAATAGGAAAAGAAGAACAGAGAAGAACCATCTCACTAAAGGAAGATAAACTACATTCTAGAATGCCAAATGAAATATTTGTGGAGAATGGGAGCCTTGGAGAAGGGCAAATATTATTCTAATTTTTTTTGTAAATAAGAAGGTGAATTAGTAAATTACAAGTTGACTTTAATTCCTGACAAAATTCTAGAAACTGTTATTAAGGGGGATAGTTAATGAATACCTAGAAAAGGAAATGGTGATCCCAGTAAGAGTGGCTTCATTAGGAGTAGGATCATGCCAAGGTAGATTCATTTTCCTTTTTTGAAAGAATTGTATCATGTTAGGGGCATGATGTAGAATTTATTTACCAAGACATTTTTAAACAGAAATAAAGATTTATTATAAAATAGTGTTTGTTCTAAGACAGTATAACTATAAATGTCTATTTCTATATATGCATATATACGTTATAATGTATAGTTTTACTATGCCACATAATGTAATATAATATGTATTATATTATTTCTTTGTTGTTGTTCAATCATTTCAGTTGTTTCTTGATTTTTTCATGATCCCTTTTCGGGGGGGGGAGTTTCTTGGTAAAGATGCTGAAATTATTTTCCATTTCCTTCTCCAGCTCATTTTACAGAGGAGAAAACTAAGGATACAGATATAGAGGAAATACAGATCAATAGATCAATAGGTCAGTTGATAGACAGAGATAACAAGATGACTTGCTGAGTGTTAGTATTTGATCCTTTCTATAGTTTCTTCCTTTTGAAGAATGCAAAGTGGTTTTGGTTTGGGGTTAGCTGAAAAAAAGCATGATTTTGAAATCTAGCTTCATAGTGATTACTAGTCATACAAAGATCCTTCCCTTCTCCTCCTCCTCCTCTTCCTTCTTCTTCCTTCTTCTTTCTTCTTCTTTCTTCTCCTTCTCCTCCTCCTCCTCCTCCTCCTCCTCCTCCTCCTCCTCCTCCTCCTCCTCCTCCTCCTCCTCCTCCTCCTCCTCCTTCTTCTTCTTCTTCTCTCTCTGATTCTGTCTATCTTTCTGTCTCTCTCAGTCTCTGTCTCTCTGTTTCTCTCTCTCAGGAGAGAGGTTTTCTCTACAATTCTCTATTCTGAAGTGTACATGAAACAAGTTCCCCTGGCTGGTCTAGAAGATATAGCCGTACACTCAAGATGTTTTCCGAATTCTAGGATTAAGTCAAAAAGCTGCCTTTTGCCAGGGAAGTCTCCCCAAACATCTCCCTCTGGTGAAGGCAGAGTGCAAGGGGGGGATATGGTATGCAAATACAATCAATGAGATTCTGACCTTTTTGTATTTTATTACTTGTTCGTGTTGCAGATGGGCACCTTAAATACAGCTCCAAGCTATAAAAAGGAGCAAAATGGTATTCATGATAGTTTCCAGTTATAAGATGGAATGTCTACAGTAGGAGATAATAAGAAGTCGTCATGGCTTATGGGAAGGTGGGAGTCAAGCTGATACCATTATCCTTTCACAGAGGTTCTCTTTAGTACCTCAAAATATTCAGGTGTTTTCATTTTCAAGGTAAAGAAAGAACAGAGATGGAGAGAGAGAAAGAGAGAAGAGAAGAGAAGAGAAGAGAAGAGAAGAGAAGAGAAGAGAAGAGAAGAGAAGAGAAGAGAAGAGAAGAGAAGAGAAGAGAAGAGAAGAGAAGAGAAGAGAGAAGAGAGAATGACAATAGATTAGCACATCAAAAACTACCTTGGTCATTGAATATTATTAACATGAGACCTTTTAAAGGAGGATGAAGCAGCAACTCACATGACACTAACCACTGAGAAAAAAATAGAGTAGAAAACAGTTACTGTCCAATAAAAGGAAATGTCAGGGTTCAATGAGTGAAAAAGGGTTCTGTACCCTTGCCTTCCTCTTCCTGCAGTCACAGCCATTACCCCATCTAGGAGAGACTGTCTTGTGGAGTCTTCACACTATATAGTGACAAAACTGAGGCTTAAAAACAAAGGAGGGCTAGGAGCAGGGAAAGATGAGAACTCAAAGATGTTGATTCCCCTGAGATTGGACCCTAAGTTAGAGATAGAGACTCTTGCAATTATAGCCCCTTCACCTCAGACTCTATGGAAACTGTAATTCAATCACCTAGGGCTCCTCAGTTACCTAGATTTTAATGAAGCTATAGATCGTCTTTTATTCTTCTGCAAAAAAATGAAGAGATGGGGGCTAGTTAAGGTATACATTAGATGCATTTAGAATTGGTTCAATGGCCAAACTAAGAAGTGTGATCCTCAGTTCAGTGTCAACTTGGTAAGAGATTACTCCCAATAGCTAAAAAGAATAACCAACATTTATATAGCACTTAGTGTGCGACAGGCTCTGTGCTGAGTTTATTATTATTATTATTATTATTATTATTATTATTATTATTATTATTATTATTATTATTATTATTATTATCTCATTTGAACTCACAACCATTGGGGAGGTAGGTGCCCAGATAAAGAAACTATAGCAGAGATTGAGTGATTTTTCCAGAGTCACACAACAAGTGAGTTTCTAAGGCCAAATTTGAACTGCTATCCTGATTCTAGACCTCATGCTCTATCCACTGTACCAGCAAACTTGCCTAGGATGAGGCAGATATCGTTAAGCAGCCGTTTGGGGAGTTTCACAGATAACATTCTCCACATAAGCCAACAATGAGATATGCTAGCAGAAATAAATAAAACATTCTTAGACTAAATTAGGAGAAACATGGATTATGGACCAGAGAGGGTATTGCCCTGCTGTTCTTCGCCCAGTCAAGAACCATGTAATTCACTTATGAGTGCTGCATTCTGGGTATGATTTTGATAACCTTGAGTATCCAGCTAGGTGGGGCATGGATGGAGTGCTGGACCTGGGAAGGCTCTAATTTAAATCCAACCTCAAATCCGAACTCATTTTGGATGGTGATAGTATCAGGACCTACCTCCCAGAGGGTATTGTGATGATCAAAATGAGGTAATTATAAAGTGGTTAGCACAGCGCCTGGCATATAGTAGGCCTCACATAGTAGGCCCTCAATGAATACTTATTCCTTTGCCTCTTCATTGGTGCAAAACCTTGAGATCCCACCATGGGATGATTAGTTGAAGAATCTAGGAATGGAATATGATAAGAGGTAGGTTAGGAGGGAGTGGATTATTCCTCCCTGGGGGTTTTTGATGAAAAACTGGATGATCATTTGTTAGATATGTCATAGAAGGAATTCTCGTTCACCCAAGCTAGTCTGTGAGATTCCTTCCAACTCTGACACTTTGTGATTTGGGTTTTGCTCTATCCCCAAATGCACCAGTGATTACCTATGTAGCATTGGGCAGTTCCCTTCACTTTTGTGGACCTTCATTTCCTCTTCATTAACAAAACAGGATAGAGACGCAGGGCTGGATACTCTCTGAAGTTCCTTCTGGTTCTCTCACAATCCATTAATCTACGATAAGTGTTTGGCCTTCTATGCCCCAGTTTCTTAATGTGTTGAGAATCAGTAACACTATCATTCTGACCTGCTTCACTGGAGTGTGGTGAGCAATGCAAAATGAGAAAATTTAGAAGACCTTGGGAAAGAGAAGCTGTAATCTGGATGACTAATAAGGCCATCAGAGACTTTAGCTCCTTCCTCCTTGGGGTTAGTGTGGACCAAGCTATCCCGTCTCCCATTCCCTTCTACTCTGCTACTTTGTTTTCTGTAGTGTTAGCTTTCCTTTGCTTTTTTTTTGCCTTTGACTTAAAAGCAGTATTGCAGAGTATCATTTCTCCCCATGGGCTCTTGCCCCACTTTACAAAGCTATATTTGAACATTCATCACATCACCTACTGCCAAAATGCCTCTAGAAGGAATGTGGCTGTGGTTTTAGCAGAGCAGAGAAGATATATAGGAACCAATACCAGTTCATCATCCCTGGCCTCCCATATGTTATACTCTTCCTGAAATTTACCAAAAATAAAGGAAATGTGGATGAAATGAATACCAAGGAACGTTCAGCAGTAATGGCCTTATAAAGGGACTGTGAGTTCTAGAAGAACATGATTCTGCCTTTCTGACCCGGGAAGATTTTTGTCTTGCTTTGTTTTCTCCTCTCAGCCATCATCGAGGAGGGCAATAATCATTTTTATGGCTGCATTCATTTTCTTAACACAGGGTGAAAAATGTAGAGCAGAGGATTGTTGTCGGCAAAAATATTCTGGCTTATCTTTCATTGAACATGCAGCACTGTCTCTGACCCCTGAAGAACAATACTTACTGAGCTCCTGCCTGTATGTAGAATGTTGTGCCATGTATCAGGAGCTGCAAGGGGAAGCCACTGAAAAAGGGCAGCAATGGACCTTGCCCTCAATGTGCTTAGTTGAGGGGAAAGGACATATAAAAAGGGCCAAAAAGACTTCTTATATCAAGAATTAGGAATGGATATGGACTAAGCTTCAGACATGGAGAGGAGAGCTGAGGAAGGAGATTAGGGCACAGAAAGAACCAAGAAGGGATCACAGATCAGTGAGTGGAGGGATTCTGGGAGAGGGGGGTAGCTTTTAAGCAGGGTGTTTGAGTCAATGAATCACAAGTATTTAATAAGTGTCTTTGTGTTGGATGCTGAGGATATAGTTGCAACAGATGAAATAATCTTATATTCTAATGAGTAGATAAATTGATTTATATGTACAGGATCTATGATTTTGATATTATAGGGACCACACTGTAGGGAAAACTTTTTTTAAACCAATGCTGGTCAATTCTTTCTCTTCAATTTGTCCTCTTATAGAGTTGCCTAGAGTTCTGAGAAGTGACTTTTCTAGGGCCACCCAACCAACATATATCCAAGGCAGGACTGGCCTTCCTGGTTCCCAAGCTGGCTCTCTATCCAAGATATATTACCACTTCACAGTATGATACTATTATAAGGATTTTCATGATTTTGTGTACATGGGTGATCTTTTTCCTTGTAGATCTAGAAATGGGGAAAGTATTTTCAGAATCAATCCAGGCCAGAGACCTGCTCATTTTCAAACTGAGACCCGGAGAACTTAAGTGATTTTCCAAAAGGACATATAGACAATATATACCAGTCTCTTTATACCATAATAAAAAGTTTCTTTCTATGTATTCATTTTTACATTTGGAGTTCCAAATTATTTCCCTCCTTCAGCACCTCCTACACCCATTGAGAAGGTAAAGTTATAGGATACATGGGAAGTATACATATAAAGTCATACAAAACAGTTCTATATTCATCATGTTGCTTTAAAAAAACAAAATCAAGAAAAATAAAGTGGAAAAAGTTTTAATCTTCACTCAGAGTTCATCAATTCATTAAAGATAGTTTCTTTCATATTCAAAAAAATCATCCATTACCTAATACCCATCGCCTGATGATAAACTTCTCCATCTTAGGCTAGGATGGTCCCTCAGATGATAGAGACATAGTACATCACCACACCCACACCTAAGGCCTTAAGCCACAATTATATTTAGGAAGCTTGGTTGGGACTGGCTTGAGCCTCACGAAATGGAAATGGAAAGATCACAGTAGGATTTTAATGGAAAAATATGATAATGCCCTGATAATGAACCAGACAGTTTCTAAATTACAAACTTATTATATTCCCAAAATTCCTGTCTACTGGTTGTCCGTTCTTTATACAACACTGAAATGAAATCCTGCTGGTTTCTTATAGTTTCTCTGTTCCAGAAACTAATCTACAATTCAGTATATTTTTATGAACCAAAGTCCTGAACTCATTTTCTTAACTGCTTGGCCATTTTGTTGATCTGATTAGAAAAATTCTCACAGTTGGGAGATTTCTAATACTCTATGAAGAAGTCCCCATGACAGCTTACATATAGGGTCAATATCATATTATCACCTTAGTATGGGATAAACAGACTTTGTAGGGCTAGCCTGTCAACAGAAGAGCCAAGTACCAAAATATTGTTTTTATGGGTAAATGCTTTTTCTGCTGATCAGTGAGAAGGAAACAGATTTTCCCTTTTCTGCCTCCACATTCCCCCTACCATACATCTAATTTATCAGTATCTACAGCAGACTTGTTAAATCATCGCTCCTTTCATTGCATATGCCAGTATAATTAATTACACAGTGAAATCCCGCTTCCGGAAGAATGAGAAAAGAAAAGGGCAAACAGAAAAATGCATGAAATGGGAACTGTTGCCTGTATTTCATAGAATCGCAGTTTCATAGAGTTTGGAGGCATCTCAAAGAAATTTTAGTCCAGTCAGAATCGGAACACTCTCAATCCTTTCTACAATATCTCCAACAATCTCTCATGAGTCCCTTACTTGAGGTCAGCAAGGCGAGTCAACAAATATTTACTCAAGTACTTACTATGTGCTGGGCACTGTGCTAAGCACTGAGGATACAAAGAAAGGCAAAAGGAGCTAACTTCAAGGAGCTCACAGACAGGGAGATGACCTAAAAACAACTTTATACAAACCAGCTCTCTATGAGATAAATTGGAGATACCAAATGAAGGGTGATCAAGAAAGACTTCTTGTAGAAGGTAGGATGTTCACTGAGACTCAAAGGAAGCTAGGCAAGCCAGGAGATAAAGATGAGGAAGGATATTCCAAGGATGAAGGACGGTCAATGAAAATGCCCAGAGTTGGAAGATTGAAAGAGATTCGCTACTTTCTGAAGTTGAATCTGTCTATTCTATTCCATATTTGGATACCTTGGCACCAAACTTATATTTCTCTCTCTCACACTTCTACCTATTGATCCTTATTATGTCCTCTGAGACACAAGAGAGGGAAATTGAATCCAGAGTCGGAAGACCCAGATTCAAATCTCACTTTTGTCATTTAATTCCCAATATAATGTTGAGTAAATCACTTTCTCCCTGGGTCTTATTTCCTCATCCATAAAATGAGAGGTTGGGCTCATGGTTTCTAAGGCTTCTTCTACTTCTAAATACACAATCTTAGAAACATGCTAACTAAATCAAATTCCCTCTTCTACATGGCAACCTTTCAAGTTCCTAAAGACATCCTACCAAGTCCCACTTGTTCTATGGGGTCAACATCTCTAGTTCTTCCACCCAGTCCTCAATGAGACACGAACTTGAGACTTTTAACCATCCTGATTATCTTCCTCTGGATTTATCAATTTATTCTACCACATTTATCAATTTGTGGTCATCCAGTCATTTTAGTTGTGCTCCACTCGTTGTGATCTCATTTGGGGTTTTCTTGGCAAAGATACTGTGGAGAGGCTATTTCTTTCTCTAGTTCATTTTACAGATGAGAAAACGGAGGCAAACAGGGTTAACCTGGATCACAGAGTTAGTATGCATCTGAGATCAGATTTGAATTCAGGTCTTTCTCTTCCTAAATTCCAATAGACTTGTGATGGAGAGAGCCATCTGCATCCAGAAAAAGGACTGAGGAGACCAAACGTGGATCACAACATAGTATTTTCATCTTTTTTGTTGGTGTTTGCTTGCTTTTCTTTTTTTTTTTTTCCTTTTTGATCTGATTTCTCTTGTGCAGCATGATAAATGTGGAAATATGTATAGAAAAAAAGTAAAATAAAATGGGATGCTTACAAATAGATGTAGTCAATAGTATAGCTGTGTTTTAGACTGTATACCCCCCTCAATACAAACCATAGATTGACAGGCGGGTAGGACCTTGGAAATCATCTAGCCCACCTCATACCCCTTACTCTACAGATGAGAAAACTGGGGCCTATTTATGACTCCCAAAGGCTGATGGCAAAAAAAAATGCTAGCCATCATAGAGAGATGATGGATTTAGGATACTGAATGAGACATATAATTTTGTATACAGTCATTGAGGGAATTTGTTTTGCTTCACTATGCATATCTGTTACAAGAAATTTGTTTTTCCTTTTTTTTCAAATGAGTTGGGAGTGGGAGGAAAAGTAAACAGATTTTTTTTAATAGAGAGGTGGGAGTGCTGCAGATGTGAAATGTTGCATGCACTTTCAGATGAGATCACTATATTATTCATTTTATTTACCTGTTTTACTTTGTTACAAGAGACCTCTTGAGAAGTAAGATTAATCTGTCAATGTTTGTAACGTAATATATATGCATATATATATATATATATATATATATATATATATATATATATACCTTTAGCAATAAAAGTAAAAATACAAGACAAAAAATGGAGGTACAGAGATTTCTAATTGACTTGCTCCAAATTGATCACTTTATCTTTATTGGTGAATTTGTGATAATTTTGACTCAGATTGAATTTGTAAAATGCCTCTGGTCTTTTAAGTACTGACATCTTGCCATATGTCTCTTGTCTTTTATTGGTGACAAAGATTTTATGAATTCAAATGTATGGCCACATCTATCTCTATTTAAATTCTATCAAATTATATAAAGCCAGTATTTTTTGCTCCTGACCTTGTACCTTTAATGTACTAACTGTCCCTTCCCAGCTTTATGATAAACATGCCATCTATTGTAAGATAAACTAATGTGGCTACTATGTTGCTCGTAGCATTATAGGCTGTAGTAGAGGAAAAAATAGAATGGAAAATTCATAGGATCCAGTTTATATCAATTTTCTTAGGAAAGTACTTAGGAACGTATAGACTCAAGGACTTTTGCTATATCACAGGTACTGTTCTCATTTTTAGAATGCCCCTTACTATATTCAAAACTTACTTTCAGAAATTTATTTTTATTTTGTCTAAAACCTTTTTCAACTACATTCTGTCACTGATGAATGGCAAAGATTAGAATCTGAAACTATGGAGGGATTGGACATTCAACTCACTGCAAAATGAAGACAGAAAAAGGTTCTTGTAGTATATGCATTTCTCATTTCTATACTTCTCTCTTGCTTTATGCCTTTGATTTCCATTGAAGCAACTAACCATAATTCTCCCATCTTGGAGTTATTCCCTTTTTGCTGGTTTTCTAGGTATCTTTTTGATTTTTCTAAGAAGATGACTTTGCCCCTTAAAGATTTTCATTCTTGTTATCTTTTGAAAATCCTAGGATAAAAATCGCAGAGTTCTGGGAAAATGGCCAACCAGTTCCCTCTCATTGATCACACTTACCAGAGAAGCAGTTCAATACTTTCTTCAATATTTTTTTTTTATTTTTCTTTCTTTGTATTTTTTTCTGAATCCTGTGCAGCCACTCTTTGCACATTTTCCCTTCCTGTGCTTATGCAACTTATTTTTAAAAATCATCGGCTGAATTTTTACACTTATTTTTGCTGAGTTTCATCCTATTTGTTTTAGCTATATTTAGACATTGTTGAATCTTGACTCTGTCATCCAATATATTAGCTATCCTTCCAAATTTCATGTCATTTCTCCATTGGATAGCTATCACTTTATTCGGATTGTTGACAAGAATGTTGTCAAGGGCAGAGCCAAGGATAGTGTCATGTAAAAGTCCACTAGGGTCTTATCTTCATTTAATCAATGTTCTTTGGTGGATATTTAATGGGTAAGGATAAGGTTTTTCATTTTTGTTTTTATATGCCCAGAGCTTAGCAATCTGCTCAAGAATGTTATCAGAGGTCATTGGCAACCTTACCATTCTATAGTTTCCAGGACATACCTTTTCCTCCTTTACATTACACCTTTAACACAGGAACTCTGCATATGTAGACAACATTGTCATGAATTGCCCAAGCTGGATTATTGACTTCTTGATACTTCAATAGGAATCATGCATCATACATGAAGTAATAGAAGACACTGTGCAGTGGGGAACAACCTGCATTGGCTGACCCTGCTTCTTCTGAATTAATTAGATATATCTGTCCTTCAGTTCTGATGTATCCAGGTAGCACACGTATGTACAGAGGTGAGAGTCCAGGTAACTACAGCAATCATTACAGTCAAGAGCCTGTTCATTCAAGTGGAAAATTCAGTAAAAGTCTACATGCAGAAATGAGACCCCAGTGTACCAAGGAGACCCCCCCATAATAGTTATGGGCCTCATAAAAATATGTGCATGTTAATGTGTGAACTCATCCCTAGATGGAAAAGGCTGCATATTTTCCCTCTTTCCACCAAGATCGCTGGTTGGCTGAGTGCACCTTGAAGATGAGCACATTCCCCTTTCCCTTGTCCTTATACCTTACCCTCTAAGGTATTGCTTATGAAGTAATGAAGGAGGCGCTAAATAACAGTCTGGGGATTCAATAATTTTCAATTCAGCAATGCATTAAATTCAATAAAAATGCATTAAATGTCTACTGTGGATAGAACAGCTGCTATATGGCAGGTTCTAGGGGAGATGCCAAATGTGAGATATGGTTCTTTCCTTCATGGAGCTGTTCCTTTGTCATTTGAAGAACAGATGTGTATACTATATCCTTAGACTCTACTATTTAGAATGAGTGTGACTTTGGGAAAGCCATTTAACGTTCCTGGACCTCATTTTCCTAATCTGTAAAATGAGAGGGTAAGCCTCTGCTTCCTCTCTCAACTCTAAATTCTATGGTCAGACTCCTGCCTAGAATTGTTTCTTGTGTTGACTTAACAGAGTCTTACTTAACAGACTTAACAGAGTAAGAACACTTACCCCTGGACCTGGGACCTCTGTCACTGGCTAGCTAATCTATCAATCAACATTAGGCTACCTATTGATTATTTTAAGTGCTTTGATTAAACAGAGGAAGGTCACAAGCAATTTGAGAATGCACAGTGTCTTCTATTATTTCAAAAATAGCATATTTCTTTTATTGTAAATAAAAGGGGGGTTCATACAGGGAATAAGGGAAAACAAAAAGGGGCAGAAAGGGGAAAATTTCATTCTTGAAACTAGTCATGTTTAATGGTTTAATTAATCAATGAATTGATATGTCTACATGCCAGACTTGATAACCCCTATAAAATAGAATAAAGAAGAAATTATTCCCTTGTATCTCTTCTAGCATGTC
Organism: Sminthopsis crassicaudata; assembly: GCF_048593235.1. Lineage (NCBI taxonomy): Eukaryota > Metazoa > Chordata > Mammalia > Dasyuromorphia > Dasyuridae > Sminthopsis > Sminthopsis crassicaudata. The sequence continues at coordinate 223,240,532 of NC_133618.1, forward strand.
CTCTACTCCCAAAAACTCTCCTCCATAAATTTATCTTCATTTTGTCCAAAACTATTTTATCAATACCATTCGGCTGTCATTGATGGATGGGGAAAATTAAGAACTGGTAACAGAGAGAGAGTGGGCTTGTAGCTGATGTCAGCCATATAACTTGCTTACCAGTAAGCACTTATGATTTTACAACTTGGTAGACTAATGCCAGAGAGGCAACCTGGCATAGCAGATAGCCCAGCAAATACTGGGCTTGAAGTCAGGAAGACTTGCATTGGAATTCTACCCCAAACACTTAATATCTTCAAAGCTGCCCAATTCTTTCCTTTCCTTAAAAACTGTTATTAGAATTTATCACTCCCTCAAGCTATTGTTCTATATCTCTTTTTCAGCCAAACTCCTTAAAAAAGCCAATTGAACTTGCTGTCTTTTCTTCTTTTCCTCCTCATCCCTCAACCTCTTGAAGTTTAGTTTCCAAATTCATTGTTTAATTGAAACTGTTCTCTCCAAATTTGCTAACCAAAAAAATTACCAAATTTGATGCTCTTTTTTTAGTCTTCATCATTCTCAACCTATTTGCTGCATTTGACACCACTGACCACCCTCTTCTCTTGGATACTGTCTTCTTTGAGTGCTATCATGACAACTGATTCTCTTTCTACCTGCCCAAATGCTCCTTCCTCACTTCCTATGCTGGCTCCTCACCCATATAAGGCTCTCTAACAGTGGACAAAGTTCTATCCCAGTCTCTCTCTTCTCTTCCCTATACTTTCTCTTAATAACCTCATCAGTTCCCAAGGGTTTAACTATTATCTCTATGCAGAAGACTCCCAGATCACTATATCCGGTACTTCCTTGTGTCTCAGTATGTGTCTCTATATATCCAGACCTTCTAGTTTTTCCCATGAGTCCCACTGCTATAATACTCATTGGCTATTAGATATTTCAAACTTAGTGTCTCAGAGACACCTGAAACTTAATATGTTTCTTCTTTTTCTTTTTTGCCTTTTTACTTTTTATTGTTTTTATAATAACTTTTTATTTTTCAAAATACATGCAAAGATAATTTTCAACATTCAGCCTTCCAAAACCTTGTATTTCAAATCTTTCTCCCTCCTTCCCCCTCCCTCACCTCCCCTAGACAGCAAGTAATCCAATATAGGCTAAACATGTGAAATTCTTCTAAACATATTTCTACATTTATCATGCTATATAAGAAAAATCAGATCAAAAAGAAAAAAAAAAAAAAACAAGCAAGCAAACAACAACAACAAAAGTGAAAATACCATCTTGCAATCCACATTCAGTACCCATAATCCATCACAAGTCTATGGGAACTGGCCTGAATCACCTTGCTGATGAATAGAGCCATGTCCATCATAGTTGATCATCACATAATCTTATTGTTGCTGGGTACAATGTTCTCTTGGTTCTACTCTCTTCACTTAGCATCAGTTCATGTAAGTCTCTCCAGGCCTTTCTGAAATCATGCTGCTTATCGTTTCTTATAGAGCAATATTATTCCATAATATTCAAATACCATAACTTATGCAGCCATTCATCGACTGAGGGGTAGCCACTCAGCTTGCAGTTTCTTCCCATTATAAAAAGGACTGCTGCAAACATTTTTCTACATTTGGGTCTTTTTCCCTGTTTTATGATCTCTTTGAGATACAAACCCAGTAGAGACAATGCTGGATTAAAGGGTCTGCACAGTTTGATAGTCCTTTAGGTATATCAACTCATTTTTATTCTCAATCCTTCCCTGTTCCAAATTTCCCTATTTTTTGTTTAAGATCCTTCTGCTCTTCCAACTTCATAAAATGGCATTGTCCTGGACTTCTCATTCTCCCTCATACCACATATCCAACCACTTGATATATTTCATTTTTTTCTCCAAATTTTTTACATTTTACTTTCTTTTGACTTGCAAAGCCACCATTTTAATCCAGATCTTCATCATTAATTACTGTACTGTGGTATTGATTTTTCTGCCTTAATTTTTTTCCAACATTTCAGGCTTTTTTTCTACTTTGAAAATAAAATTATTTTCCTTAAATGGAGATTTGACCATGTTGCTCTCCTACTCAATACAAACTTCAATAATTCCTTATTGCTTCTAGGAACAAGTATGGACCCTTCTGTTTAGCTTTCAAAGTCCTATACAACCGAATACCAAATCTATATTTTTAGCCTTACTGGGCTCCACTCTTTGCCATATTTCCTTACAATGCTCCATCCTGCTTCACCTTACCTTTGAATTGGTTTTTCTCTGTTACTGAAAGTCATCTTCATCCCACAGAATCCCACTCTCCTTCACAGTTCAGCTTAAATATCATCTATATAAAGTTTTTGCTAATTTCTCCCCTTTCACCTCCTACACCTTCATTTCCTTCTCTCCCAAATAATATTGTATTTAATGATTTTATATTTATATTCACTTACATTCTTTATGTTTATTTGTACATATTTATATATGGATTTATCTGTGGACAGGCAAAAAGTTACAAGTAAGGATTATTTTATTAGCTATTTTTATCCTTGGCATTTAGCATAGTATCCGGCATATGATAGGTCAATGTTTGTTGATCGATTTCTATAAGACCCTGGGCAAGTCTCCTTAACCTACTCTTCCTCAATTTCCTTATCTCTAAAATAGGGGTACTCTAATATACATTTCATAAGGTTCTTAAGAAATTCTTAGGAGATCATTTATGCAAAATGCGTTCAAAACTTTAAGGCATTCTAAAAAACCGAAGAGTGCCTTGAAAATGTAATCCATTATTCTTATTAAACACTTGCATGGTCTGTGGGTGCCCAAACAATGACAAAAGAACCAGAAGGAGGAAAAAAAGGCACAGTTTGTTCAGTGAACTCCTTGTGTTGGATTTATGAGAGAACATAGATAAAGGTCATGCCATGGAATAAGTACCCACCTTGGAGATCTCAACTCCATCAAAGTATCCAAGTATGCACTTCAAATACCAAGTATGGTAATGGAGAAAAGAATGATGATGATGTTTCATATCATGGAAAAATGGCCTGACAAGGAACAAAATTCTTACCTCAGGGGAAATGTAGTCATCAGAACACAGGAGATTTAATGGCGCCAGTTAATACAGTGATTAACAATTTAAATATAGCCTTCAACTCATCAGTTTGGGAATGGCCCTACAGAGCTCTTCCAGTCTGATTTAAGAGTGATATTGCTCATGATAAGCTTTTGATTAATCCTGTTTTATCGATGTTTCATTTTCAGCCCCTGCATATGTTCATTTTAATTGATTGCACAATTTACAAACATCAGGACTGCTGTTATGTAAATGAAGTTTGAATGTTCTGTTCACCTTTAAAGTAATTAGATTAAGTGCAGTTAGTGCAGAATGTTCAATGTTTATGAACACTCCCTCTGAGGACTTCCATTTGCCTGGAGATATGTTCTGTTTCTTTTCTTTCATTTGATGGTGTCTAAGAGGAAGGGTGGGAGGCTAAGGATCCCTCCAATTAGGACCTAGTCTTTTTTTCTTCCATGCTGGCACTAATTTGCCAGTTAAGGCTGGACACCTGTGGACAGAGAGCAACAGTCTATTTTAAACAAACTTACTCGCTTCTCAGAATAGGCAGCAGGGGATTGTTTTTCTTGAAAGGAAGTCCCTCTTTTCATTTTGTACAATGGTTTTTCAGTTCTGCTGGAGCTACATTGCTGAAGGTAGGGGCATTTGACATGAATTTTAAAACCAAATTAAGACTGTTCTAATGGGTCTGGAAAGGAGCCCTGCCATAGAGATACCTACCTAGAGGATAGATTTAGAGTTAGAGAGACCTTAGAGATCATGAAGTCCAAACCTTTCATTTTATTGATAAGGAAGCTGAGGCCCAGGGAATTGAAGTGACTTGTCCAAAAATGGCAGAACCAAGACTTGAATCTAGTTCCTATAACTCTTAAATCCAGTAATCTTTCTGCTGTACAATATTGGGATCTCACGTTGTTTTGCCTCAAGTTTTCCACCAAAGAAATAGGAAGATAACACTCATGGCCTGCCATTTACTAACAGTGGACCATGGACAAGTAAATTGACTTCTGAAAACTGTAAGGAAAATTGGCTTTATTTGGCATATCAGCATATAGATGTAGAGCTTGGAAGAGGCCTTAGAGGTCACCTAGCCCAATGACCTCATTTTACAAATGAGGAAACTGAGGCTCAATTGGGTCAAGTGTCACCTTTTGGTATCACCAAGAGATAGCAGAGCCAAAATATAAATATAGGTCCTCTGATTCCAAAGGCACTGATATTAATACTGAACCATGCTTATCGTGTTGAATTCTTTCATGTTTCTTGGATGCTATCTAATAACCCAGAACAATAATCCAATAAGTCATATGACCTTGTGATTACTGTAGGATGCTGGAGAATCTTTAATCTTCTCCTTCCTATTTTCCACTGAACAGTTCAGCAGATTTTCTAGTATTTAAGAAAAGATTAAGTAGTATATATATCAGTTTCTATCTCCACATCTATTTCTATCTCTATCTATATATATATGTGTGTGTTTATAGATATATATTTATACATACAAATATATGTAAATATAAATACCATATGTATATGTGTGCTTATATCAAAGACATGCCTTAATTCTACTCCCTATTCTTTTTCAGTAGATCTAGTTTCAAGGCCAAATTCTGCTATCAGAATATATATATGTATATATATCAGAATATATATATAATAGGACCTTAAACGAGTTACTTTGGGGCAGCTAGATGGTACAGTGGGTAGAGCACCAGCCCTAAAGTCAGGAGGGGCTACAACCTCAGACACTTAATACTTCCTAGCTGTGTAAACAACAACAACAACAACAACAAAAAGTCACTTCACTTCTTGAAGTCTCAATTCTTTTAAAATAATGTTGTTCTCTTTTTCACTATGACCTTCAATTCTGAATATATCTTTTCTCTCTTGACTCAAACTGAAAGAGCCATCTGTTGTTTAAAAATAAATTTTAAAAATTAATGAATAAATAAGTAAACAAATAAATAAATGAGAAGAGGAAAAAGGCAAATCTAACCCACCTATCAATTAAGAATAATGAAGTTCAAGATTCAAAGTTCCCTGCCTCTGTAAAGGAAAGAGAGAGATGAGTTTTCTTATCTCATCTTCAAAGTCAAACTTGGATGTTATAATTACATAACATTTAGTTGCCATATTTGCTGTTATAGTCACCATATATATTTCCAGTGTCTGGTACCACCATCTCTTCTTCTCCCGAGAAGACAGTACTATAAAACTACTGAGCTTTGTTATAACTGGTTAGGGATCCTTACACCAAATCATTATTTATTCAGTAATGGAAGGAAGATGTAAAACAAGTAAGTTACAAAGGAAGTGAATGCTAGATGTCTTATTTCCCCATCCCCAGCTGTTTATATTCACCTCAGCAGAAATGTGAAATATGACATTGAAGGCTATCTGGATCCCTACCAACATTAGTTGGCCCTTGTCACCCCCTCGGCTGAGATGTGATTTGTCACACACACCCAGACAAACTGTTTGATGTACCCAAAACTGGTGCTGTTTCTGCTCGGCTGCTGCTGTGATTAATTGGACATTTTGGGGAGCTAGTGAGGCGTGAGTGTCCTTATATCAGTTCAGGGGGCTAGTGAGTGACCTGCCCAAGCAGAGCACAACAAAACAGGGTTTAGGTAATGAGGGAAGACTGCCGATGCGGCATTGTGACAGTTTCTATAAAACAGAAACTTGACAGCAACCTGAAAGGGAACTCAGAATACCCAAGGCAGAAGCAGGCAATGACAAATGCATTTATTCATTTGTTAGAACATATATTAGTCAACATAGAAACAATGAAGAACTTTAAAGAAGAGTAAGATAAAAGTGTCATTAGGCAATAAAATGATAAGAAGAAAAGATAAGTGGGAGTGAGACTTGAGAAGAGGACAGCCAGAAGTTCCACTCATTATCCTGGAAATAGCAGGAAAGATTGAGAGTATATTAGGTGGATCTTCTGTGGCAAATTTATGGGAATACATGTAGAAGAATCATCCAGGACTGGACATGAATGGCAGACATGAATGGGTGGCAGGCAATATGCATCTTTGGAAGGTCCGTGCAAGTCAATGAGATCACAGATCCACTTGAAGGTTAAGTATGCATTTGGCAGAGAATGAGCTATTATAAGAGAAATGAGAGGATACCTCTTGGCTCCTACATGAGGTTGACTCTGTGACCCAGTGAAAAAAAGCCCTGTATTAAGGCTCTTGGTATGAATCCCAACATGACCGTGGACTTACTCTATGATCTTGGGCAATTAAAGTGAAGGATGGGATTGGATGATCTCTGTTCCAGCTTTAACTTTGTTAGGTACTGGCTACCATGAAGGCAGGTGAAGTAGAACTTGTTCTGCATTAAAGATGTCAAAGTGGTCCAATGCATCCCAGGCCATTGCCAGTTGTCTTGATTTCTGTCTTGTCACTAGACTTCAATGATTCTGGAAGAGAAATTGAGGCTTTGTAATACTGAAATCCAATGCACATGCAAGTTAAGACATCAACTTTGATGTCATCGATCTTCTTCAAAAAATAAAGGATGAATAAGAACAGCTGAAAGATTATATATCATACAAGCATTCATATTATTATAATAATTATTATGTGATTATATTCATTATAATATTTTCTATAATTGTTCATTTATTATTATGTATGACATTGTATATTATATATCATATAAAAATTATATCTATGTAAACATTATATGAGTATAAAATCTTTTATATGTGTGATGTATACATATATTTGTGTATATATGAAATCTTCCAGCAACTGAATATCAAAGTTTCATAGATCTAGATCTGGAAGAGACCTTAGAGATCATCTAGCCCCATCTTTTCATTTTATAAATGGGGAAACTAAGACTTAAGGAGGTTAAAAAGTCTTTTCCAAGATCTTGTCCAAGGTAATATCTATTTATTAGAAAAGTAATTTGATTTGATCTAGCTCCAGAGTCTCATCTTTTCCACTATTCCATCCAAGAGTGTTAGAATGTAGTTTTCAATATACAAATTTTATATATATATATATATATATATATATATATATATATATATATATATATATATATATATATGTAATAAAATAACAAATTTTAAACATATAATTTTATAAATTATATAAAAATTATATATACATGTTAAACATATTTATGTGTGTGTATAATTTAGTGGCAATCAAAGAATGCTTGAATATGGCTGTATTTACATATATAATGACACTCAGCTCTATAAATGTTAACTATTATGATACAGTAAGATGAGGGCAGCAATAAACACAACAAAGCTAATTAAACAAAGAGAACCTTGGTAACCCAGACCCTGTTTCAGCCACAATGAATCTCCCCAACCCTGGAGGCTGCATAGTTCTTGAAAATGGTTTGTTTAATATCTCCCTAATCTAATGTTAAGCAATCAACATAATACAGTTAACTCTCATGAGTGGGTAAAGAGCTGTAAACTCAACAGCTTTGAGTGCTAATTCTGGATCTTTCACCAATTTAGTTTCTTTCCTTATACAATCACAATAATGTTATTGAATAGATCAGAGAAAAAGGAACCAGAATTTTAGAAATAGCAGAGTGAGTTTTTGCTCTATTTTCCATTCTCAGAATCACTTTTATCTCAGACTAGGAAGGATTCTCAGAGCGTGTCTAGGTTAACCTGGGGCAAGACTGCCCTCCACAATATACCTGAGAGGTAAACCCCCTAACTTTGCTTCTAATAAGAGGAAAATTGAAAGCTGTCATCATGGCCCATTACACTTGTAGATAATTATAGCTAATAATAGATTACATGTAAATAGCAGTTAAATATGTGCCAGTCATTGTGCTAAATGCTTTACAATTACCTCATGTGATCCCCCACAACAATCCTGGGAGACAGGTGCTATTATTATCCCCAGTCTACAGTTGAGGAAACTGAGGCAAACAGAAATTGAATGACTTGCTGGAGTTGCAAATGATAAGTGTTCTTAAGACAGATTTAAGCTCAGGTCTCCCTGATTCCAAGACCAGTATACTATCTTAGTGCTCTACCAAATTTTTTGTTCCTGATAGAGCTATTTATACCTATATTGATATATACATATGTTTATATCTACATTTTTATAAATGTATGTCTACATATCTGTTTCTAGATCAATATTACTATCTCTCTCAATAGACAGATCTAGATATATAAAATCTACAACTATCTATAAAGAGATAGACATCTATGCCCATACGGATATATGTATATATTGTATGTTTATATAACTCTATATACAGATATTGCTCTGTACATAGGCATATAGAGAGATTTCTATGCTATATAGATGTATGTCTACATACATATATATGTAATATATATAAAATCAATAACTATACAGAGCTATAAAGAAATGGAAATGTCGATTCTTATACAGATATATGTCTATATCTATATAGATGTAGGTCTGTATCTGTATCTATCACAGATCAATAGAAAGGTAGAGAGATTTCTATACAGATATAGATATATGTATATATATAACATATATATAGAGAGAAAGAGAGTGAAAGATATAAGTCTATATCTAATCTATATCTCTCTATAGAAGTAGATTTAAAAAGAGATAGATATGTATCTACCTATACAGATATATGTTTATATCTATAACTCTAATTATAAATATCAAGAGACAGAGATACAGAGACAGAGAGAAAGACACAGAAAGAGACATAGAGAAAGAGAGAGAAAGAGAGAGAGACAGACAGACAGACAGAGAGAGAGACAGAGAGACAGACAGAGAGAGACAGAAACAGAGAGAGAGAGAGAGAAAAAGAGAGAGAGAGAGAGAGAAATTCAATTCCACCCATTGTTCCCAATTTGATTATCTGAGGCCAAGAAGAAGAAGTCTGATCTTTCTTCTGTGTGACAGCCCTGCAAATATTACAAGATATTTATACTATCTCAACTAAATCTTTTCTCTAGGCAAAACATGCCTCACTTCTTTCAATTGATTCTCATTGACCTGGATTCAAGGCCCTTCCCTATCCTGGGTGTCCTCCCTTAAATGCCCACCAATGTTCCTCCTAAGCCTTGATACCTAGAACTCAATACAACAGTGTTCCAAGTAAAGTCTAAGCAGGGTCTGGCAGCACATTAGGATTATTACCATTTTATTTTTGAAAACTGTGTCTCAATGCAGCCCAAGATCCCAAAGGTTTTTTCAGCTGCTTTCTCATAATGAGTTTATAATCTAGGAAAACTCCCAGCTATTTTTTTTTTCAAGTAAACTTCTCTCTAACTATTTCTTCTTCATCTTGTAACTGAAAAGTTGGTTTTTGGAACTCAAGTACAAGATTTTGCATTTATCTATATTGAATTTTGTCCAATTATATTTATTCCAATTCTCTAGTCTATTAAAATTTGGTTTGGGATACTGTCATCTAAGTATGTTGCTGTGCTTTCTAGTTTTGTGTTATCTCCAATTACCATAGATCTATTTCATTTATAAAAATGTAAAACAACCCAAGGCCAAGTTCAGATCTCTGGTTGGAGACCTCCAAATTGCTTATCAACCCTTTTATGATTGTTCTTTATGTCCAGCCATTTAAGTAGTTCTAAATCTATATAACTTTACAGTCACATTGCCGTTATCTATCCATGTTTTCTATAAGAGTGTAAGAATTTTTATCAACTATGTTGCTAAAAATCTAGACAAACTATATTTAGAACATTACCTTTGATTCACCAATAATAATTGAATCAAAAACAGGAAATAAGGTTCTGGTCTTGATGAAACCATACTGGTTTATTGTGTACAAGTTCCTTTCTAGATCATTGCTAACCATCTCCTTAATAGTCATTAGCCCTCTCATTTTCTAATTTTGCCAGGAAATAAAATCAAGTTCACAGATCTATAGTTTTCAAGCTTCTTTCTTTTTCTTCCATCCATACTTCCTCTATATCTACTTTTCTTTATTTCTCTTCTTTCCTCCCTCCTTTCTTCCTTTCCTTCCTTCTTTCCTTCTTTCCTTCCTCCCTTCCTTTCTTCCATCCTTCCTTTCCCCATCCCCTCTTTCTTTCTCTTTATATTTATTCTTATCCAAAACTGTGGTACCTCTTTGATTCTATCATATCTAAATATCACTGATTGGCTGAGCAGTCACATCTGCTGGTCATTTCAATAATGGAAAATATTAATCTGCACTAGGTGATTTGAATTCATCAAGGGCAGCTAGGTGCTCTTTTACTATTTTCATTCTTATGTTATGTATAACTTTCCATTGGTCTTTTTTTTTTTTTTTACTCTAAAATTTATCCTTAGCAAAGAAAAGAGAAACAACAACAAAAATGAATAATTTTGTCTTTTTTCCATTACCTTATCTACTCCAAGCAATAGCTATAACACTTCTTTGCCTCCCATTATAAAGGAAAGGAGGGAGAAAAGCAGGGAGGAAGAGAGGAGGGAGGAATAAAGGAAGGAAAGAAGAAAAAGAGGTGGGAAGAAAGAAGACAGGAGAGAAGGAAGGAAAAGGAAGGAAGGAAAGGAGGATAGGAAGAAAAGGAATATAAGAAAGAAGAAAAAAGGAAGGAAGGAATAAAAGAAATAAGGGCAAGAAAAAGGCACGATCTCTCTTTTTCTTGTCTTTATGCATTCTTTGTCAGTCTTTGCTGATTCCAAGTTTTAATATTCTGCAACTCTTTTTACAGGTCCAGGACATGTAGACTCTTATATTGATCTTTTGTTCCCTTTTCTTGCTTCCATCTTCTGTATAAATCCTTTTTTTAAAAAAAAATCTAGATTGATTAGTGGATTCCTTGTATATCTACATTGTCTGATTGGGAAATAACAATGAGACACACACACACACACACACACACACACACACACATATATATATATATATAATGTATGTATATACATATACATATACATATATAAATGTGCATATAAAAGAATATTAATATATTTTTGTTTGTTTAAAGAAAAGTATTTTTAAAGGAAGTATAGCAGGGAAGTAGTAATCTCTCTTAACCTGGGTGGAGTCACAAAGAGAGACTCATGAGCAACACAAACCACATTTTTTCAATCTATTTTTCATTAAGACCAGTGCAATAAGTTTTACCTACATAAATACTACTCTCTCTACCTGCTCTAGAATTTATTGCCTCAACTTTAGCAAATAGCTGTAATTCTCTAACTCATGATGATGATAATGTTAATAACTATTATGTTAGCATTTAGGTAGAGCCTTAAATATAATATATTTAATACATAATCTCTTATTTGATTCTCACAATAGCCCTTTTATCCCACTTTTACATATGAGGAAACTGAGGTACACAACATTAAGTGCCTTGCCCAGAAGTGTCTGAAGAAGTATTTGTACTCAGATCTTCCTGATTTCAAGTCCAGTTCTCTAATCAATATACCACCTAGCTCCTCTAGCAACTTTATCATCATTATCAAAAAACATTTGTTATGGGCATGCTAAATGTTATGGGCATAATGCTGAGGAAACAAAGATGAATAAAACATGGCTTTTTTCTTAAGTTGTTGTCTGCCATAAAGTTATGAAACTGGAAAGGACCTTAAAGATCATCTAATCCAAAGTCCCCATTTTACAGTTGAAGAAACTGGGACCAGAGAGCAATGAAAAAAGCAGAATTAGAATTGAGATCCTGCAGTCCTAAATTCAGCACTTTTTTTTCACTGAACCACACCACCTCTACTACTATACAGAGAATAGGCAGCAATCTAAAAGTGGGAAAAAGATATAGTTTAGATTAAAAACAAAAATCATAGAGGAGTGAGGGCTATTGAACTATAGGTTACTTTACACAGTAGATATCCCAGAAAATCCGCATGTAAATCAAATTTTTTTAATTTCTTCTTTTCTCTTTTCTCCTTCTCCTTCTTCTTCTCCTTCTTCTTCTCCTTCTTCTTTTGGCAAATTGATCTCATATTGAAAGCTCCTGTGAAGCTGCAATTACCTTTAGACCTTTAGTAAAGGACTTAACAGAATGTTTCAATATTATTAGATACAAAGAAATTCAAGTACTTTACTCATCAAGGCTTTTTCATTTTTTTTTTAAATCATCAGAATTAGGTATTATTGAAAAATTTAATCAGCCTACTTTGCCGTGGCTCATTAAGGTGCTTCCTCAAAATTGGTATTACAAACTGGGATCTGAGTTGACAAGTCACATCAAATGAGAACCATACCATTCTGGGACACAATCACCCTACCATTTCCACACTTTTTCTCAATCACTGGAGTCATGTTCATGTTCATGTGGGTGCTTCTTTGATCAATGATGATTTCAAGCTAGACATGTTCTCTTCTTGTATTATCCTTATCTGCATCTTCCCAAAAATTCTCCACAGAAGTTACTCAGTGTCCTTGCAACTTTTCCCTGGGTATTTTAATGTCAGATGACTGACAGTGTTTTAGCAATCTGTTTTTGTTATTGTTTGTTTTATTATCATTAAATTTTATGTCTCTGATTATCAGGGAATGGAAGTGTTTTCTGGGCAAAAGGACTTTGAAGTTCTTTTGCACTCTTGGTTATGATAACTGTTTCTTTTTCAATTAAATTTCTCTAGAAAACAGCAATAATCAGAATTAATAGCTTTATTTGAATCCATTTTCCACTTTTCAGAATCAACAACTTAGTTCAGTAAGTTAGAATATAATAATTACAGGTAATGTCTTCTTTTCATCTTTAGCCTTTATACTGAAAATCTGTGTATAGAATACTGATTCTGAAATGATTCCTACATTGGTAACTAATCATTTTTTGCCAATTAAGGTATAACCAGTTTCATTTTTTATGACATGATTTGGTACTTGACATATTCGACACTATCCAATTCTCTTATTAAAGGAAGTATTCAATAGATACAGGTGCTTCTGAACCATCTACAGGTGTTCTTATTTTTTAATTCATTCATTCAAAATATATTTCCCAACATAGTTCCATCATTTTACACATTAAATTGAAATCACCACATGTCAACATATATGTTTGTTAAATAAATAGATACATAGATTAAATAGGAAGGTAGGGTAGGTAGAATTTGTGAAAAAGTGATCATTTATTTAGCAATAGATAGATGAAAAGGAGAGAGAGACAGAGACAGAGAGACAAACAAAGAAACAAAGGAAGAGAGAGAAAGAGAGCATTTATTAAATGTCCATCTTCTTCCCTGAAAGAAAATGCTCAGTTTAGCAGGGTAATTTATTCTTGGCTACATTCCAATTTATTTTGTCTTTCAGAGTATTAAATTCTAGGCTCTTAGATCCTTTAAAGTGGAAGCTGTTAGGTCCTGAGTAATCCTTATTGTGGCTCCTCAGTATTTGAATTTTTTCTTTCTAGCTGCTTGTAATATTTTTTTCTTTGGTCTGATAGTTCTGAAATTTAGCCACAATATCCCTTGGAGTTTTACTTTTAGGTTCTCTTTCAGGAGGTGTTTGGCGAATTCTTTCAATGATCATTTTAACTTCTGATTCTTTGACATCTGGGCAGTTCTCTTTGATGATTTCCTATAAAATAGTGTCTAGGCTCTTTTTTCATCATAGTTTTCAGGAAATACAGTAATCCTTAGATTATCTCTACTAGATCTATTTTCCAAGTCGGTTGTTTTCCCAATTAGTTATTTTACATTTCTTTCTATTTTTACATTTTTTTTTTGGTTTTGCCTGACTGATTCTTGTCTCATTGAGTCATTCATTTCCATTTATTCAATTCTGAATTTTAGTTAATTATTTTTATTTATTTGTATTTGTTCAACTGAATTTTTCAATGAGTTGTTTTGTTCTATAGAATTTTTTTTCATTTCACAAATTCTGTTTTTTAAGGAGTTATTTTCTTTTTAATTTCTTCTAGGAGAGCCTTGTGTGATAGGATCATCTTTTGCGGCATCATCTGGAGACAATCTGCCTTTAGTCTCCTCAGGATTTGATATCTGTTCTTCTCTTTCACCATAAAAAGTTGTCTATGGTCAGAGTTCTCTTTACTTTTTTACTCATTTTTTTTTTAAAGTTAAGGTTTGCTTTTAGGATGGGGAGGTTTTCCAAACTTCCTTTATAAATGGCTGCAGCTATGCTGAGTCAGTGCTAACTCACTCCCAGTGCTTGGTGGTTGTGGCCAGGTGCCAGGAAACTGACATTTCAGGGTTCAACATTTACCTTTTGTGTTTGTGTTGGGTATTTTATAACTTCTCTGCTGATCTACTGGCTTGCAACCAGGGCAGAGCCACTAACACTGTGGTAGAGTCCTCCCCATAGATTCTCTGCCTAACAGAGTCCACATTGCCCCAGGACTCAGTACTGCCTGTGCTAGCGTTTGTACTCAGCTGATTGTGTTGGCTGCCTCCCTTCGGTTTCCAATGGAAACAGACCTTTTCTGGTGATCTTTGAAATTATCTTTTGCTGATAATTTGTTGCACTCCCAATATCTATGAGTTTTGCAAGTCCAGAGTTAATTCAGATATGCTAATGAGTCTAGGGGTTGTAGGAGAAGGTCAAAAAGAAATGTGTGCCCTCTCCACCATGTTGGGTCTGTCCCACCCCCCAGTTCAAATCTGGCCTCAGACTCTTACTGGAGAATAAATATTTATTAAGGGCTCACTGTCTGTTGGGGGTAGTGAGGTGGCCAAGTGGATAGAGCACTGAGACTGGAGTTAGAAAGACTTAGCCTAGTAAGTTCAAATCCAGCCTTACTGAGCTGTGTAACTATGGGCAAATCACTTTGTCCTCTTTGCCTCAGTTTCCTCATTTGTTAAATGAACTGCAGAAAAAAATGGCAGACCATTCCAGTATGTTTGTCAAGACAATCCCAAAAATAGAGTCATGAAGAGCTGAATTCAACTGAAAAGTGACTGATCAATAACTACATACTGGGTGTTGTGTTCAGTTTGGAGGATCATATCAAGTCTTTCATAGAATTTCTCTGCCTATCATATTCTACCTGAATACCTCCCTTTCACAGATAAGGCCCCATAATAGCCAAATCATAGTTCATTGTTCCTTAATGGTGTTGACATTTTCCTCTCATCATCCAAAAGCAAGATGTCTGTATCTTGTTTGTAAGTAGTAGATGTTTGTATGCTGTCTCCCTCATGGGACTGTGAGGGGCAGGGACAATCTTTTGCTCTATTTTGTATGCCTAGCACATAGCACAGAACTTGGCACATAATAGACATTTAATATATGCCAGTTGACTGACAATTTTAATGAATTCCTTGATTCTTGTCAACCAAGTTTTATTCTTGCCATATTTTTTGAAAGAGATACCAGCTTATCAACTCAGCCTCCTTTTTGTGCCTGGCTTTGGATACGTTTGAGAACTGGACTGAAAATCCTGATTCACAGAGATAAATGGTCGTAAACAGAATTAAAGCCTTGTGAGCACATTCAGCAAGAAAGAATAGGTTTCTCCAAGAGTACACAGAAACTTATATAACTTTATTGATTACAAATCAATTCCGAGTTTCTAGTTATTGAAGAAATCAATTAGCTCATCTCTCACTGGGTGATCATCACTGATTTTTTCCTAGCTCAGTATGAAAGTTTCATAACCAAACCTCATCCATTTGGTTTTGTTCAGTAGAAATGATTTCTTTAATTGCCTCTTTCAAATATTTCAGAAGCACTATAATATTTTGTAATGGTTATACATTTAATATAGGATAGAATGATATAGTTATTTACTAGTTATTATCCATGTTTCTTGACAATTTTCTTATATTCCCTAAGGGCACAAGTAACTGCTGTTCAAAGGTTTAGTAGCTACCACTTCTCTTGGATGACTGGAAGTTCTCCTTATCACACCAGCTAAGTAGAATATTCCCAACTTAAAAGTCAATCTATTTTTTGAGTGCAGATCAGAATCCTTTATTATACATCTTCCTAGGAGTTAGTCCCCAGATCCTCTCCTACTTAGCATGCAAATACATTTAAACCAGAACAAGGAAGACCTTAAAGAGGCAAGATCATTGATAACCCACCTACTTAGTAATATTCTTTGTCTTCATAATGCATATCTGTCTGCAGCAAAATCAAAGCTGGATTGCTTCTGGGTGCTCTATTTTAGCCAGTGGAACACTTCAATCTCTCTATATCTGCAATAGATGTTGTGCCGAAACTGCCATTATCTTCATAGTGAATGTTTTTGCTTATGCTTATCATGAGCCCCATGAGACAAGATGACAAAGTGGCCCATAAAATACTGTTTCTTATGGCCCTTAGGTGCATTGCCATATCTATTTTATTCATCTCTGCAAGGGCAACCTGTGAGTCATCCTCCCATTTAGATGCAATTTTTTCTTCCTCTGGTTTCATTTAAAGTGAGTCTGTCCATATGGATGTGGTTTGGATCCTCCAGTACTGTATTAACTCATTGGTCAGGGATTAATAATCAAATCAACATATTTTGCTACAGTGAAGGGCATGACAATCTATTGCCTTAGGCTCCACTCTGATTCTGAGTCACAGACTGCTTTGGCCAAAACTCTGTCCTCTGAATACCACTCTTGGTTTCCTCAAATCTTTATCAATCTTATTTTTCTGGTATCTCTATTCCACATTTCCCTCCCCTCTGATCCTGCTCTACCCCTATTCCAGAATTCCAGTTCTATTGTTAACAAATTACCATTTCTGTCAGAGCTGTGCTCTGGTCTCAGAAATTACTTTGTATACAGTCTGTGTTTGTATATATGTTGTTTCTACATGGAAAAAGTAAGTACCTTGAGGGCAGAGACTATGTATCCCCAGCACCAAGCACAGTTCCTTGTTATATAATAAGAGGTTAATAACTGCTTATTGAATTGAATTAAGAATGACAACAGCTGTATTCATATTGGTAGATAGTCAAAAAAATGTGCAATTCTCTGTGTTCTTCACCCTCTTCTCTGAGAGATGACTACAGACACTGCAAAGACAGAAAGGGGCCACGCAGGACTAAGTGCCATTTTGTTTTTTAATTTAGAAACTAACCCAAGAAATCATATTACTTTTTGATATGACAATGAGATCCACCAGAAGAGATAGGTCTGTCACTCAGACTGTATTTGATGACTTTCTGGCTCTGTCAGGGCTTTTATTTGACTAGTGTAAATTTAGAGAACCCAGGAACATCATCTCACCAGAATGAGGCAGCCATTAAAATAGGGTCAATTTTTATTAAACTCTATGATCACCATAGTCTGTTGTAGCCAGGCTTGGAATCTGAGGTGAACAGGGAAGGACCATCTCTGATTTTCCCTGCTGCCTAATGGTAGTAGGCTCTGTGTAGCTTGTAGAACATACAAAACAGAGAACTAGAGGTGGAAATAATCTTGAAGGCCATCAGATCCCCTTTGCAGATGAAGGAACTAAGGTCCAAAAAGGCCAAATTACTTGCTCATGCATATATTTCCTAATGTCTTCCCCTGAACCTTCCTGATTCCAAATCCAATGTTCTAACCCAGTGTCAGGAAAAGATTACAATCTCCTTGAGAGCAAGAACAATATCTGATTATCCTCTTATTTCTTTAGCTACCTAAAAAGTACAATTGTAACTAAGTCAATGTTTTTAAATGAATCTCTGTTTAATAGCTGCTTCCATAGGCCAGTAGAGACAGCATTCCAGGCAAGTAGAGAGACATTCCAGTCACGAGGGATAGCCTGAGCAAAGAAATGGGAGCAGGAAATTTAATGTCACATACAGAAAAAAAAAAATAAAAATAGAAAGATGAGTTACATCCAGACTGTGAACAGTTATAAATGACAAAGGAGTTTATTGTTTATCCTAGAAACAAGGGGGATCTAACAAAGCCCACTGATCAATGAAGTGATCAGACTAATGTACCTTATTTCTTTGAACCCAGTCCTATGATTTCATTGGTATTTAGAACTCCCAGTGAAGAACCAAATCAACTGCTTCTCTGTAATTTAAGAATCCTCCAGAATTGGCTGGAATATTGAAAGATTAAGAGATATGCCATGGCTCACCCAACCAGAATGAGCATGCAGTAGAGTCATCCAGCTGAAGGGGCCATATTCTCCTTCCTATGCATTCTTTTCTATTTCTTGCTTTCCCATTCTGGCAATGAGATCAGACTGGTGACCCTTGCATCTAATGTTTCCACATTTTTCTGCTTTTCTGATGACTCTCAAACTTTCGAAAATTAGACTGTTGCTTTTTAATTAACTGTACGTTTCAGCGGCTCTAACAGCGGAGCCCAGCTGTCTGGGGAAATTGTCCCCCATGACATTGCTAGAGAATGGAAATGGACCAATATGTCTGGTGTGTGTATGTATATTTTTTCCCTAAAGAATGAAAAAGAGGGGCTTTGCCTTAGAAAAACTTGCATTCATTTTTTTTTTATTGCCATCACCTAATTCCATAGGCAATTGATTTAAGCTTCATTTCTTTTAACATTAAATGGAAATTAAATTAAGCTCATTATTGTATTAGACAGGCATTGATTGCACCACTTTCATTTTAATTAAATGTTGCTATCCATTATTTCCTACTGGGTAGGGCTTTTAATTTTCTTTGGTATATCATTTTTGGGGAACAAAATAATTCAATAAATAATCCCAAATAAATAACACCCAAAGAGAGAAGGTATACAAAGCACACTCCAGGAAGCTATTTGAAGACACGTACTTAGTATTTTTAATTTACTGTTGGGATATTTATCAGTTAATATTTTTTTCTCATTTTATTCTCTGTGATAAAACTGCTTTTGCCCATATCTCCGTTAAGCAGCCCTGATGGTGTGCAGCTAATGGTGGGTTTCAAAATGCTGTTGATTTTAAAAATGTGCTATAAGATGACTTTTCTTTGAAACACTGAGGTTATGGTCCAGAGGATAGATGTTTGAATTTCACTTCAAGACTATTATCAGAAATGCCCAACAAAATGCCCAACAGGAAATGAATTTATTTTTATTTACAGCACTTGTTGAGCAATTACCTGGGTACTAAAACATAGTTGGAATCCTGGGAGATGCAGAGAATTAGAAAAGAGAGTTGTCTTTGCCCTCAAGATTGCAAGGGCAGACTTGTTTCTTCAGGGAATGCAAGATGTTGAGTTAGACTGCCAGTGTCCACTAAATCACTGGAATCTCAAGATTCTTGATTTTTATCTGTCTTTTATAGAATTTTAATTTATCATTTCTGAGTCCCTTTCCTGGGCCCCTTAAAGAGATTTATCCCCAGTATTTGGGGTTGTAGTGGCTAGGAATAGGAAGACCTGATAATCAGAGCCTGTCTCAGACACTTACTAACAGTGTGATTCTAGACAAGTCAGTTAACCTTTGTTTGCCTCAGTTTTCTCTCCTGTTAAGTGGGTAGTACCTAGTTCACAGGGTTGTCATAGGAATTGAATAAAATAAGCTATATAAAGCGATTTTCAAACCTTAAAACATTGTGTAAATGTTAGCTATTATTATTTCTCACTATTTCAGCCCTTCTTATATTACTCAGTGTCTCGGCAGTCCAATAACTGCATACAGAACCATAATTAAAAAAAACACTGGCAACTGAGGAAAATTCAGATGGGAATGGGAGGAAGAGTGGAGATAGATACTAGGACAGAATAGTAGAAAGTCTGCTCCTATTAAGTATGGTGACATTAGTTCAAGATGTGAGTTCAGAGAGATTCACTTGGGGCCCATTAGCTTGGGGGAATAGAGACAGAGCCTACTGTGATGGATGGTGATGTCCCAGGACAAGGTAAAGATTTGAGGATGTTTGTGCAAGTTGACACAAAGCCCACAAGGGCCACATGACATATGTACAACAAGCTAGAGGACCAGTCAAACACCTCCCTCAGATGTTAGCACTCTAAGGAAAAAAAAAATTAATCTCCCAAGCCCTAATTATAGCTATGACATTAAAGCATGACCTCATAATAATAAATAATTGGGCAAAATCATAAAAAGAGATGAATTTGACCAGTGCACCATCCTCCTACTTCTGTCTTTGACCTTCTAGAATGAAACACAGGAGTCTCTGGACAGATGAATCTGCTGCATACACCCCCTCCCTCACCCCACATCCAAAGCCAGCGTTTGCTGCCACCTTTATCTTAGATAAGATCCAGATGCCACCATGTCAAGGGTTAAGGGATTATTCACCAAAACCCAAGCCCCTAGTATTCCTAGCCTTTCCTTCCATTTTGTCTGATATTAGCCTGCTCCAAATTTTCCCCTGAAAAAAAAAATTCTCTAATTAGGCTTTGTTCTGGGCAGAAAGAACTCTCTTCATCATAACATCTCTAGTGTACTTGTAATGTATTATTGTTTTGTATGAATTTCCCTAAACATCTCCCATCATGATTCCTTTGTGATCTGAACAGATGTATACTGCTCTGACCTCTAGCAGAGTTATCATTCTGCTTTTTCCAGACCTGGCTTATGAATCAGCTAATCAAAAAGAATTTATAGCATCAGGCACTGTATTAGATATTCAGTTATAAAGAATGACACAATCCCTACTCACAAGAAGCTTACATTCAAATAGAAGGATGGAACATATATAAATAGCCATATATACAACATATATAAATATAAACCAAATCAATGTACATAGAGTTTTTTGTTGTTTGGTCATTTTTCAGTCATGTCTGAATCTTCATAAACCCATTTGGGGTTTACTTTTAAAGATACTGGAGTGGTTGCCATTTTCTTCTCCAGTTCATTTTTTACAAATGAGGAAACTGAGGCAAATAAGGTTAAGTGACTAGTGACTGGGGCCTTTGATCTCATTTTCCTGGCTCCAAGTCAACCATTCTATCCATTGAGCCACCTAGCTTATTTCACAAACAGAGAAGGTGTAGTAAAATACAAGTTAATTTGGGAGGGAGGTCAAAGGAACGAAGGCTCACATAATGGGCAAATAGGAAACTCTAGAGTTGGATGCCCCAGCCAGCAGGCAGCAGAACCGGTCTCTTCCCATCCCCAAGTGGTGACTAGATGTAATTTAGGAAAATAGCATGTTTGTGGTATATGGCAGCAATGAAGATCCTGGGAAACTTTGAAAAACATCCCAATGATCCGAGGATGGGGCCCAAATAATTGTAGAAACGAATGGTGACAGGATTACAATGAGGGGCAATATCCTTAAGAAGCAATAGGAGAAGAGGGCATGATATGTTTCAGCAGGATTTGCTCAGCCTGAACAAGGTTCATTAGGTCTACAAACAATTCTATGCAATAGGGAAGCAAGGCAATGAGGGAGGGATTCGAGATGATCTAAATTCTTGTCTCTATCCATCAAGCTGGAGGAGACATGTTAGTCAGGAAACTTCTCAGCACAAAGAGAGGTGCTTGTAATGTATTCTCTCTCCGTAGCTGCTTCCATTTCGGAAACACCAGGTGTTTGATTTTCCCTTGCTGTTCCCTCCCACCTCCCAGGATTTCTCTTTATCTCCTGCAGCAGCAGGTCCTGTGGTCTCAGCCATGTACATACAACCTCATAAGTACCTTACCGCATTGTTCTTTGTTGTCTTCTGGAGCCTGACTTAAAAGCTAAAGAAATTAGAAGCTTAGAGCTGGAGGAGACTTTAGCAGTCACTTGACCTAATGTGCCCGTTTCCTTCGAGGATTCCTCCTTCTAATAGAATATATAAGCTCCTAAAGGTCAGGGACTGTTTTTTGTCTTCATACCCTCAGGACCTCATGCAGCCCCTACATCATAGGAATAGGGATGGTCCCTGTAATTTCACTAGTTTAGGGAACTCCCAGATCAGCACTTTCTCAACACTTTATCATCTTGGAGAGTTGCCTAGAACCCTGGGTTAAGTGATCTGGCTTGGTGATTTGAATCTGTCAGGGGTAGAACTTGAATCTAGATATTTCTGGCTGTGAAATCTTTCCTCTCCACCACACTGCTTCTCATTCAATCCTACTGGACATCCTTCATGAGGTCATCTAGTCTTTTTTTCTTTTTCCTTCCTTAAATTACCTTGTATTATGTCTGAAAGTGCCATAGTTTCTCTTAGCATAGTTCTTGTGAGTGCAGGAACTATTTTGTTAGTGTCTTTATCTCCTGCACCTTGCACCCCCGTAGGTGGTGAAAAAATGATGGTTGACTTGAATCATGTATAACTTATTCCCCCAACTCCATAAAGCTCCATAAAGGCAACGACATGTAAACTCTGCACCTCAGTTCTGGGACATAGCAGGTGTTTCATGAATGCTGCTCGAATTGCCATATGACAACAAAGTATATGCCACATGGAAGTCAAAAATTGAGCTCCCATCTACACCAAAATAAATAGATAGGGAACTCGGCTTATTCTAGGACATCAGATCAAAGAGTTCATCTCCATATTTTCTCTTAAGTCACTCAGATTCCTTTACCCTTCCCTCATGGCTTTATACCTTTGCCTAAAGCTCCCACCCAGGATCACTGCATCCCCTTTCAGGAGTCGCATAGCAGATGTCTGACACGCCTGTAGCTAGCCTGTTAGCGAAACTCTCTTTCATCACTACTTCCAGCCCAGCTTTTGCAGTGAATGATGAATTTCCATTCCTCTCCCCCTTCAAGCAGACTGGATCCCTTCCTCCCAAATCCTCCTGGACTTTAATAGTAATGCCTCCACCCCACACTCCCTGAGCCAGTTTTGCTTCACTAATCCCCACTAAGATGTTAGCAGTTAATGGTTTAAGGTGTTACCCCTGAGGGCATTTACATTTTAATGAAGAGCTGGGAGAGTGAAAACTTTTAGTGCAGCAAATGAATTAAGGATTCAGCACCTTGACTGACAGCCTGGGAGCAGATCTAGGGATGGGGAGGGAACAGAGGAGGAAAGGGGAGGAGAGCAGGGAGGACTTGGGGGGCTGGGGAGCTTAGAAGACTTTACATTGTCCTTCAAATACAGGTACCCTCTGTATTTGCATTGATTATCCCACTTTGAATACTTATTCTGCAGTTTACTAGTTATGTAATCTTGAATAAGTCATTTCTCCTTTAGAGACCTCAGTTTCTTCAGCTGTAGAATGAGAGCTATACAAAATGATCCCTAAGGTTCTAAATTTTGGAATTTTATGATTTCTGTGACCTTCAGACTAGGATACAATTACCCATAGAAGAGTACTGGTTTTTTTACAGAGGGGAACTGAGTTGTGAAGGTTTTCTCGCTTCTTTGCTTTAGAAAACACTTGATAGAGCCCTGTTAGGTCAGGAAATGAAAGCGAAGCAACTAAGGAATTGTTATTCTCATGACGATTATCATCAACCCCACTACTTTCTCAGTCTGTGGAAAGAATTTTTAAACTTCTGCCTCAATACCCATCAAGGTTCTTGAGAGCAAAGACTCCCCCCCCCCTTAGATATATCCCATCACCTAGCACTGTGCTTAGCATATAACCGGCATTTAATAAGTATTTGTTGGCTTGAATTGAAAGAGATATCAATGTGAGTTAGTATAGCAGTTTGTCTTCTAGAGACTAATACTAAAATAGTGACAGCTGCATTTACTGAAGACTTGCCCTGGAGGTCCTGTGCATTGTCAATGCTAGAGTTGAGAAAACTAGAATAGCAAGCTGGAGGCTTGGTTAGGATTTTCCAATGATCCTACTGTACTGATCCTTTTTCTTTTTCTTCCTCCACCCTTCCCACTCTCCCCTCCCCCTTTAAATAGTATATTTTTTCAATTAATAGTTTTCAACCCTCGTTTTTATAAGATTTTGCATTCTAATTTTTTCTTTCTCCCTTCCCTCCAAGACAAAAAAAAAAAATCAGATACAAACTATATACAATCATTTTAAACATATTTCCATATTAATCGTGTTCTAAAAAAAGAATCAGGAAAAGAGGGGAAAACCACAAGAAAGAAAACCCAACGAACAAAAAAAGTGAAAGTAATATGCTTTTATTTGCAGTCAGATTCCATAGTTCTTTCTCTGGATGTGGATCGCATTTTCTATCATGAGTCTTTTGGAATTGTCTGGGATCATTGCAGTGCTAAGAAGTGTTAAGTCTATCATAGCTGATCGTCACCTAATGTTGCTGTTACTGTGTACAAAGTTTTCCTGGTTCTGCTCACTTCACTCAGATATCAGTTCATAAGTGTCTCCAGACATTTCTCTGAAATCAGGGTGCTCATCATTTCTTATACACAATAGTATCCCAATTCATTCACATGCCACAACTTATTCAATCATTCTCCAGTTAATGGGTATCCTTTCAGTTTACAATTCTTTGCCACCACAAAAATGGCTGCTACAAATATTTTTACACATGGGGGTTCTTTTTCCTCTTTTATGATTTCTTTGAGATACAGACCCAGCAGTGTTACTGCTGGATAAAAGGGCGGGCACAGTCTTATAGTGCGTTGGGCATAATTACAAATTGCCTTCCAAAATGGTTCACAACTCAACCACCAATGTATCTCATTTTTCCCACATTTTCTTGAATATTTATCATTTTCCTTTTCTGTCATATTAATTAATCTGATGGGTATGAGATAGTATATGAGTTGTTTTAATTCACATTTCTCTAATCAATAGATTTAGAGTATTTTTATTATAAGTAGCTCTAATTTCCTTTTTTCACTTTCCCCCAATTACATGTAAATGTAGTTTTTAACATTCATTTTTATAAGATTTTGAGTTCCAAACTTTTCTCCCTCTCACTTTTCCTCCCCTTATCCCAAAGACAACAAGCAATTTGATATAGCTTATGCATGTACAATCATATTAAACATATTTCCATATTAGTTATGTTTGAAAGAAAGAAAAATCAGAACAAAAGGAAAAATTCACAAGAAAGGGAAAAAAACTGAAAATAGTATGTTTCACTCTGTATTCAGTCTCATGGTTCTTTCTGTGGATATAGACAGCATTTTCCATCCCAAGTCTATTGGAATTTTCTTGGATCCCCATTTTGCTGAGAAGTGTTAAGTCTATCATAATTGATCATCACAGTGTTGGATAGTTTTAATTTCTTCATTGATCCTTTTACATTGGGGAGCAATTGTTCTCTTTTCTTTCAAACAAAAAACTAACCTAGAGTCACAAAATATTAGAGCAAGAAAAGACTTTAAGAGAACATGTAGTCAACACTTCTTTTTAAAGATAAGAAGACTGACATCTGAGAGAATGAGACTTGTCTGATGTCATTTACCATGTATATGGCAAAGCCAAGATTCAAATCCAGTCCACTAGACTTCTAAGTCCACTTAATATTTATTCAGCAAGATCCCTTATATTTCATAATTTCATAGGTTTGGGGGAAGGGAGACAAGGATATCATCTAGTCCACTCTCTTCATTTTACATATGAGGAAAGACCCAAATAGAGAAGTAAAATTCTTATTGTTTCTCATACACATGACATTCCATCTCCATCCCAATATCTTTCTACTACCTATGCCCCCAAGACTAGACTGCACTCACTCCTTTTCTAGAATCCCTAGTTTCCCCCAAGATATCACCTGGGGAAACTGAGGCACAGGGAAGTTAAGTGACCTACTTAGGTCACATAGCCTAGATGGAAGTTGAACCCAAGCCTTCTTGATTCCACGTCCAGTCCCTTGTCCCTACACTCTCCCCTTGCAATAGAATTTTCTCCAGGTGCTGAACTTCATGTTTCTGCTGATTTTAGCATTTGGGTTCATCAGAGCATACCTTCAGATAGTGGGCTCCCCTAATAAGCTTCAAATGAAATACAGTTTATAAAAATTTGGCTCAACTTTTGAGCAGCAGAGCTGCATATAATGAAGTTTCCCTGAAATGATCATACTCCTTTTATTTTTTAACATCCCTCTGTGCTAGATTTTAAACCATTTTCTTTCCTGAAACAGAAACTATTTGCTCTTCTAGTACAGAAATAATGCTTTTCCTTTAGCTTCTCACTGTTGATGATGTCATTTCCTTTCCCATTCAGTTCCTTTCTACAGTGCTGGGGTGGGGAGTGTTGTTTGTTTTGTTTTGGTAAAGGGGTTTTTGTTGTTGTTTTTTGTTTGTTTTTGTTTCTCTGGCAGAATCAGGTTATTCACAATCTTTTGATGATGTACAAGTTCTGTGCCTTTTGAATTTTATTATCTCAAATTTCCAAGCACTCTACCTTCGAAGGGCAATGGGGAAGAGCAATGCATTTGGTATCAGAAACCCTAGGCTCAAATTTTGGTTCTGCTATTTATTACCTATTTTACATAGGCTTCCCTTTCAAGTTGTACTTGATCAAAAGATTGTGAATTTTAAAATGTATTATATTTATGTCTGGAGACCATTTTCACTAATGCAGCAGTAAAAGAAACAATGGGGCTTAGTATTACTTAGCAAGAATAATTAATCAAAGTAGGAAACCACCAGATGTCCTACATTTTCTCTCCTTCCATCCTGCACCTCAGATTGTTAAGAAGGTTTTGCTTATTTTTTTCTCCTGACATCAAGCCTAATTTGCCTTTTTGCATCTCCAACCCATTGCCCTTGGTTTACTCTGTGGAACCAATCAAACAAATATTTGAACACAGTTGCCACATTGCTCCTAAATCTTCTCTTCTTCAGGATTAGTTTCCCAATTCCCCCAGCTTCCTCAATTGTCACCAAGCTCATTGCCCTCCTCTGGGTGCTTTCTGGGTTGTCAGTGTCCTTCCTAACATGTGGTACCCAGTTCTCGGTATTCTAAGACCATGTTAGAACAATAATGAAAGTGTTGCCTCTTTGCTTCTGGATACTATTCATGCCTTTTAAGATTAGTTAGCTATTACTACTGGCCTTATATCCCAAAGAAATACTAAAGAAGGGAAAGGGACCTGTGTGTGCCAAAAGGTTTGTGGCAGCTCTCTTTGTAGTGGCCAGAACCTGGAAGATGAATGGATGTCCATCAATTGGAGAATGGTTGGATAAATTGTGGCGTATGAATGTTATGGAATATTATTGTTCTGTAAGAAATGACCAGCAGGATGATTTCAGAAAGGCCTGGAGAGACTTACAGGAACTGATGCTGAGTGAAATGAGCAGAACCAGGAGATCATTATACACTTCAACAGAATACGAGGATGTATTCTGATGGAAGTGGATATTTTCAACAAAGAGAAGATCTAATTCAGTTCCAGTTGATGAATGATGGACAGAATCAGCTACACCCAGAAAAGGAACACTGGGAAATGAGTATAAACTGTTTGCATTTTTGTTTTTCTTCCCAGATTATTTTTACCTCTGAATCCAATTCTTCCTGTGCAACAAGAAATTCAGTTCTGCACACATATATTGTATCTAGGATATACTGTAACACATTTAACATGTATGGGACTGTCTGCCATCTAGGGGAGAGAGTGGAGGGAAGGAGGAGAAAATTTGGAACAGAAGGGAGTACAAAGGATAATGTAAAAAATTACCCATGCATATGCACTGTCAAAAAAAAGTTGTAATTATAAAATTAATTTTTAAAAAAGGTATCAAAAAAAAAAAAGATTAGTTAGCTATTTAGGCTGCCTTATCACACTGTTGACTCACGATGACTTTGCAATTAGCTTTAAGAAAAAAAAAATTCTTCAAAAAACTTCTAGCTAACCACATCCTTATTCTGCCCACTTTTGAAGTTCAGAAATTTATTTCTTTAACTTGTATATGACTTCATATTTTTCCCTATTCATTTTCATCTTAACAGATTTGACTTAACATTCTAGCCTGCTGAGATCTTTTTGGATCCTGGATCCTGTCTCTGTCATCCAATCTGTCAGCTATTTCCCCTAACTTGGGTCATTTGCAAATTGGATGAGTATACCATCTCTGCTTCTTTCCAAGTCACTGATTAAAACATTAACCCACAAACCCAACTCGATGCAAAATTTATTCATTTGTTCTATGCACCATTATACAAACTTGGGCTCACTTTTAGTCAATTAGGAATTTTCACAATTCATGGCAGGCTTTTAATTTTCCAACCCTATTTTCCAACTTTATCATTCTCTAAATTGTCTACATTGTGAGATGAGAAAAAGGACATTTCCTAAATGTGTTTATGTATGTATGTGCATAGATATATATCCATACATACTTAGATATATACAATTATAATTTTCCCTATATCCCAGAAAAATAACAATTCATCTTTATGTCACTGTTTTATCAAGTAAATTAAGATCTGGAAAGCACACTACGAAACTTAAAAAGCAAAAGGATTGTCCAACATTTCCATGCTTCTATGGTTCTCCAGTCTCATCAGGAAGAATATTCCTTCTTCTAACAATATATTTAGCATCTATCCACATCTTTTTCACTTTTTGGAACCCTTATCTATGTTTTCCTTTAAATTCTCCAGATGAAATTTACCCCATATGCTGGGATCCTTATTCTTGATATTGACCAAGTACCAGTGGAAAATGCAAGTTTTAAATTATTTCTCACTGTAATTACATAATGGAATACTGCTTTTACATCTTTTTGATTATATGTTTTATATCAATTCTGTTCACATGCCCCAACCTCTTTATGCTCTTCTCAGTTGCATCTAGCTAGCTGAAACAGCTATTTTAATTTTACTGAGGTTGGTATTCCATGACTCCCAGTCATAAAACATCACTAGAAGAATATTGTTTATAGAAAATAGGTCTTTGTTCATAGAGAAGCTTGGAGCCATTCAAAGCACTGTACAGTTTCTCAGATACTATCCAGCTTTCTCTCCTCCTTTCATTCAATTATGAACACTCATTAACTATCTGTAGCATATGTCTCAACTCAACAGGCTGTCTATCTAGACACATGTTGGTTTTTCTACATGGATAATTAGGCCAAATTCTCTTGAGTAAGAATGAATCTCATTTGAGAAGTTCTCCAGAGTTCTTGGATATGATGTAATTAGCCCAGTGTCATCTGCAAACAGAAGCATCTGGAAGACCTCTACAATTATATACCCCTTTCATTTGGGTTCTGAGTTGGAGGCTCAAATCAAAGTAAGTCAACAAGCATTTATCAAGCATCTTTCAAGGGCAAGCAGCCCCTGCTTTCAAGGAGTTCACAAGCTAATGTGGGATATAACATGAAAACAACTATGCACACACACACTATATATATATATATATATATATATATATATATATATATATATATATATATATATATATATATATATATATGTATATGTGTGTGTGATATATATATATACACATATATATATATATATATATATATATCAAAAATTGGAGATAATCAACAAAGGGAAAGCACTAAGATTAAGTAATTTAAGAAACATTGGGAAAGATTTCTTGAAGAAAGTGAGACTCTCTGTGACTTGAAAGAAGTAGAGACATCTAAGAGATGGGTATAAAGAAAGAATCCTATTAATGAGTAAAAATGTCTGTAAAATGCCCCAGTAAGATGCCTGGATCCAGAAGAGTGACTGTTGTCTGAGGAATAACAAGGAAGCTAGTGTCATTGATTTTGAGAAATAAGGTATGGCTCTTTATAAAAACTTGAAATATTTTAATTAATCCTTCCAGGCAAAGGAGATTATATCTCTTAGTAAGGGCATCAGCTTTATTGAGAAAGATATCAGAGGCACCTTCTGCCTTTCATCTCTTTGCTCTTTACTTATAATCTCCTTCTCAGAAATGATTTCATTAAGTTGTAGATACTAATTCAAAACATGATTCATCAAACTTCTTGTCAGTAAAAGTCCGGCTCAGGGCTCAGAAGAACAGATCTTGCCACACACTGACAGTTGGCATGGCTACTCTGGGAATAACCTCCATGAAGCTTTTGGCAAGCATATGGCTCCCTATTTTATGCCTCATTTAATGTTAGAAAACAGAATGTTGCCAACCAAAGTTTTTCTCTGTTGCATTTTTCAAAGAGTCTTATGTGGCTTTAAAATATATATGGAAGACACCTGTTAGAAGAGAGCCTTTAATGAGGAATTTTGTCCTACTGATTCAAAATGCTTTTATATAATCAACAGACAATGAACACAGTGGGATCTTATATTCTCTGTATCTTTCAGTGACTCTAAAGATGGTTGTACTAGCTAAAGCCTGGCTATTCTTTTTCATGCTGTCTTTATGGATTCTTTGAATGTGTTGGAGTTTATTCCCATAAAGATGGAAATGTAGGCACACGGGAAAGTAGTTTGACAGTTTCTGTTTTACCTCATTTTTAATACTGTTATTTGTGATTTTTTCCCCAAAGCACTTGCTATATCCCACATTTGGGGGAACCACATGTAAATTGATATCCTCAAAATTGTATTGTCTTCAAGAATTTTCCCATTTATATTTTAATCAATTCACTCTTCATTTTCTTTGATATTATTTCTACTTCTCCATGTGTATACTGTGAAGTCAAAATTCAAATGTTACAGTTACACTATTATTAATAGGAAAAAGAGTATATTATACACATCTTAATGGATATTATTTGTTTTCATCTGTTTCTTATTCACCTAATTTCATTTTTGAATATGCTCAGGATGATTTGGAACAAATAGGTTTCTCTTCCAGCTTTCTACAATCTTATTTTCTCTTTTATTATTTCCTGATGTTTTATGAGACAATACAACTCACAATCTCACATCCTCCTTTGCTTCTTACCCTGACCCCAAAATTCTAGAGCGATGTTTGGTGATCATCTAGAAAGGAAAACAGTGGTTGTGAAGAGTGGACTATACCAGACCAACTCTGTCTCAGCTTTTAATAGGATTGTGAAGCTTATAAGTTATGCTACAGATACAGTTTATATTATACTAAAGCTTTTTCATCAAGCATCTTTTGCTGTTGTTATGAAGAAGATGGAGATGTGTGGATTAAACAATAATATCATTAAAATGAATTCTAAATTAATTGATTGCTATAACTAGATTCAAAAAGCAGTTGCCAGTGGCAGTGGCAGAAAGTCTCCAATGAAGTGATAGTCCAACAAGCTGTGATTAGCCTAAAAGTGTTTAGCAATTCTGTCTATAACTTGGATAAAAGCATGGATGATAGCGTCATCTAATTTTTAGAAAATAGAAGTTAGGATGAAGAGCTCACATACTGCATGATAGGGTTGAAAAAGAACTCAATAGTCTGGAGCATTACATTAAATCTAGTCATATGAAATTCGATAGGGTTTCCCTTGCGCAGCGCTCTGTCCACTGCACCACCTGGCTACTGGACTCAAATCCAGCCTCAGACTGGGCAAATCATTCTGCCTACCTCTATTTTTTTCAACTGTAAAATGAGAATACTAATAGCATCTATATCCCAGGATTATTGTGAAGATCAAGTGAAATTTTTTTAAAGTTCTTAGTGAAGTACCTTGCTCATAGTAGGCACTTCATAAATGTTTGTTTCTTCCCCTTTCCCAGTTGTTCTAAGGGAAAACAAAAAGTAAAGATTTGGTGGTTTAGTGGATTTCATTCTCAATACAAGTCAGTCATTCCATGTGGAAATCAGAAAAGTTCATGTTATTAGACTGCATTAAAAGACATAACATCCTAAAACAGAACGGAATGATCCCTTTATGTTAGCCTTCTTCGGATCTCATCTGGAGTAGCATGTTCAGTTCTAGGGAAGAAGGTTGAAACAGAACACTGAAAGCTGGAGAGCATCCAGAGGAAGGTAACCATACTGATGAAGAGTCTTGCGTTCTTATATATGAGGGAGGATTAGTTGAAGAAACTGAAGTTCAGTTGTTGAAGGGATGTTAATTGGAGGAGGGATGAGACTTGGCCTATTTGACCCCAAAAAAGGCAGAATGAGGAGCAATAGATGGAAGCTGGAAAGAGGAAAAAATTGGGCTCCACATCAGGAAAACCTTTCTCATAATTAGAGTTGCCCCAGTATGGAATGAGTTGTCTTAAAAAGTTGTGTGTTCCCCTTCCTTGGAAGCCATATGCTCCTTTCAGCTTTGGGTTGGACTAGAAGTCACAAAGTTCCCCTCTACCTCTCAAATTCTAGGATTCTGTGCTTCCCCTTTAAGATTTTTGTAAATGAGGGCAGCTAGGTGGCGCACTGGATAGAGCACCAGCCCTGAATTCAGGAGGACCCGAGTTCAAATCTGATCTCAGACACTTAACACTTCCTAGCTGTGTGACCCTGGGCAAGTCACTTAACCCCAGCCTCAAAAAAAAAAAAAAAAAAAAAAAAGGATTTTTGTAAATGAATTTATATTCTAAATTGATGTTGCCCTTGGTTACCATATTTCTTCTCTTGACAAGGAGCTCTAATGTTTGATGGATCAAATGGTTACTAGCTTCTTTTGGTTCTTTCATTGCAGGGATGGATTTGGATATGTTGTATTATTTTGTGATCTTAGAGGTAACCCAGTTATCCACAACAGTAGTCTAGAAATACATCTATTTTAAAGAGCCTAATCTGCTGGCAGATTTTCTCTATGTTAGCCCCACGAACTTTTTCTTCACAGTTTGTCTCTTTTCTCAAAATGTCTAGGATATTTTCCTCTGGAGAACTCCATCTTTATTGCAACCTTAAAATTGGCACCTCCCTTACTATGACATCAGAGAAATCCACCTGAAAATGCCTAGTCTTCTTAAGCATTTCATGAACTTCCCTTTCTCATGCAATAAGGATGAGGTAAATTGAAAATCCTGGATCAAGGTTCTTAGTGCATTGCTTTTCTTCTGGCCTACACCCACAGCTTCAGATTCTAGTCACCTAGCGTTACAGGGGAGCTAACTTCCTTCTGTGTATCTTGGTCCCTCTGGATTTCAGTTCACTGGATCATAGACATAGAAATGGAGGAGGCCTTCTCTAGTCCAACCCCCAGACACCTTAATTTACTGATGAGAAAACTGAGGTTAGGAGTTTGGGTGATTTATCCAAGATCACTAAGGTATAAGTATCAAAACTAAGATTTGAAACCAGCTCCTCTTAATCCAGTGTAAGCACCCATTCCACTTTATGGTGATATATCCTTGTCTCACCAATGATAATGATCAGACCCCTCTGAATTCTAATTGGGTCTCTCTCCTCCCTCCTTCATGTCTCCCATAACCTTTTGCTGTCTTCCCTAGTGACTTAACATATACCATATAAGGTCCTATTGTTTTTCATTACTGATCCATTTAATTTCTCAGGAAGCTCCTTTTCTGTCTCAGCAACCATTTCTATCTGTCTCTCAAGCCATAACTTCTCATTTTTTATTTTTTTCTTCTAATTCACTATTGATTTTTTTACATTGCTCTAACACGTCAATGGTCTGATACACACTGACAGCTGATTTGGAAATGATTCCCACATCAATGGCCAGTTATGTTTCTTATGTTAGACTATAATCAATTTTGGTTTTGTGATGTTATTTTGCACTTATGATGTCCAGCACTTCTTAACTCCCTTTCTGAGGAAAGTATTTGTAATCTCTAGAGATGAGGCTGTTGCATAATCCTTTGCCTTCTCTTATTTCCTTTCCCTGAATCAATTTTTTTCAACATTTTTTCCACTATCTTGCCCCTGTAGTTATTTTTGCATTGAAGTAAAAGAATATTATATCATATGCTAACTTGATATGAAAGCATATGTTGAATCCATTGTGAGATTCTTTAGCCTTTTTGAAGATGCTGCTTCTAGTTCTCTTCATAGTGATCCTTTTTAAAAAATGTTTATTATGAATCTATAAGGAATGATCAACTAATAAATATTTATTAACTACTTACTGTGTGCTATATTCTATGTTAAGTACTAGGGATACAAAAAAGGGGAAAAAAAGATAAAATAATTCCGGCTTCCATTTAAATAGTAATTACAACACATACAGGAATGGGGATGTACAAGATACACAGAGAAGATAGAAGTTAACCTGATAGTAAGAAATGCTACCAGCTTACAGGGATTGTGAAGGCTTTCTGCCAAAGGCAGCATTTGAACTGAGAATTGAAGGAAGCTCAAGATTCTTAGAGGTAGAAGTAAAGAAGGAGAGTATTCCAGACATGGGGTGAGCAAAAGGGCAGAGATGGGAGATAAAGCATCATGTGCCAGTAACGCAAGTTTCTGGCAAAATTTACATGGAACCATGTTTCTTGTTTCAAGACATGCTAAAACCGACACCATCAACTCCTTTAAATGCCTCTCTAAGGAAAACCTATGAACTACCCTTCTATTTAGCTGTAACTCCCTTCAATTTTCTTGTTTCCTTTTTATTAGAAAATGTCAATTTAGGTGTGATTCATTTCCTCTGTATAATGTGTAACTATTGTTATCACTCATTATCATGGCACCCAGCTTACTCCCCAAATTCATGAAAGACACCTTCCCTTCATATCTTAACTTTATTATGTGCAGATAAGAAGTTATTACTCTCAAAAAAAGTTATTGTTCTCAAGGATACTGGCCTGAGTGTGTGTTAATAGCACTTGGTGACAGATTTGGGGATAGCAATTCTGTATAAGGCTATATTCTCAAAGTATTAGTCCAAAGGGAGAGCTACCGAGATCTCTAGGTGGCTATACTAAAGACAAGGAATGCAGAACTTTCCCAGAGTAAACAGCTACAATGCCATAGCCTGCTAGAATTACCCAGCTGATTTTAGCAAATGTGTCTGTAACACGGTGATCCTCAGCTTACAGCATCCTACAACATACCAAGTAAATGCAAACACATTATTGGTACAATATATCCTAGAGGAGATTTGCAAAGCTGGCATTCTGGAGAATTATAGGGTGACATCTAAACATTCTGTGCACTGTATTTCTCCTTTATGGGCCTCAATTTAGTGAAGAGAAAAGAAGCTTTCTAGAGTAACAACACCCTAAAGCTTTAGTGAGATGGGATATTTAATTAATTCCAAAATCACCAGCCGGGTGAGGAGTTTCAAACCTGTACATTCATGCGTCCCTTGTGCTTGCTGGTTTGATGTATCTTTGGGTCTTGGAAGTAAAGCCATGTTTGAACAAAATAGGATAGGGCCTCGAATGAGAAAAAGGCTTTCTAGGGTCAGGTTCCATGATTAAGAGCCTGTAATGGTCTCCCAAGTGCCAAAGTTGTGGTTCTTTTCCTAGATGATCCAAACCAATTGATGACTAAGACAAATGTTATTTTCAAGTGATTCAAGACCTTCTAGATTTCTGAGAAAGATCAGGGGATCAGATAGCTAGCTCTTAGAAGGGACCTCAGAGGCCAACTATCCAACTCTTTTATTTTCCATGTAAGGAAACTGAGAATCAACAAGTTTAAGTGACTTTCTCAAAGTCATATGAATAGCACTAGATGAGGTCCTTTGATGTGAAAGTCAGTGCCATGTTGTACTAAGCTTGAATATTTCTCCTGAAGATATTCAGATTTGGGGTAGGGAAGATAGAGCTGATAAGGGAGAAGAGGTTTATTTTTATTTTTTTAATTTGTTTTGCTTTGAGACTTAGTGTTCCTCTCTTATCCCAGATGGAAATTCAGTGGCTGCTTCTGAGCCCCCATCCCAAAACTGTTTGTTCAAGTCTGGACCTGTGCTGCTTCTCTTCTGGAAAATTTGTCCCTCCTTAGGCAGCCTGGTGGTTTCCTGCAATCTGATTCTCGTTGACCATCAATAGTTCCTAGGCCAAGCTCATTTAGTCATTGTTTGGGTCCTGATTGATTCAGATTGAATGTAAATAACAGTCATTTCTGCTTTGGTCAGAAATACTGAAGGTCTTCCCCTCCCAGATTTATTTATTTAGATTTAGATTTCACCTAGGACTAGGTGACCTTGCAGAGCCCTCATTTAAATCTAATTCTCTTGCATTGTCATGGTGTTACCTCCCTGATGTCATGGTCCTCTTGGGGAATGAAGGACAAACAATAACAACAGTTCCCAGGAACTTTTCACATTAAAAAGATACTGGATCAGTTATTATCCCTATTGAAACTTAGAACTCCCAACCTCCAAAAGTCTTCCAGCCTCAGCCTCTTCAATGGCAGAGACTACAAAGACCTGCCAACGTACCCAGATCATATTGAGGTATTTAGGATAATTTAGCATCTTTTCCAAGGGGACACAATACAAGAAAAAGACAACTGAATTCAGTCACAGGCTTTCATTTCAGAGCCTTCCTTTGATGCTTACTAACTGTTTGACCTTAAACATATCAGTTAACTTCACAGACCTCAGCTTTCACATATGTAAAATGAGATACTTGGACTAAATGGCCTCTGAAATCCTTTGTAGTTCGAGATCTGATATTTTGTCAGTGACCATGTCCCATAGATTCTTCCATCAAAATGTCTTCCCCCCCACATTTCTACAGATTCTTCTTTGAAATACCTCTATCTTCCCATTGCTTACATCCTCTTGGTGGTCATATGAATAGAGTTAGTTGGAGATATTGAGAGGTTGTTGTGCAAATCAAACAAAATAGTATAAGTTAAAAGAACATTGTAAATTTTAATATGTTGTGTAAATGTTAGTTATTATTATTATATACTCATTGATGACTATTAATCATTTATCATTTGTTATCTGAAAAATTGTAGGGAAGGGTTGCTGTTAATTTTTGTACTGCCTGTGTCACAAATAAGGCAAACATAATAGAAGGCAAAATCCTGGAAAGGTGTGAGCTGCTCTGAATAATAGCCTATTTTCCACTCTATTTGGGCTGATGTTTAGAGATTGCTGTTTCCCATTGTTGGCACAGATATAAATAAGAGCTGGAGATTGTTCCTTCCATGACCTTCACAACTATCTGAAAGAAACTCTAGTATTTTGAGACTGATAATGTTCTTCATTATGCAGCCTTAAGCTAGCAATAAGGCCCTGAATAACCTACTTAGTTGGAAACCAAAGGTCACCAAAAGCCCTAGAAGGGAGTACGTGATTTCTTCTGTACTGTTCCTCCTCCCTCCTCACCTCAGTTCATTCCTTTTGCTGCCAAAATCCTTTTCAAGGAACATCACCAAAACATCTTATCTCCAGCAATACTTTTAAGGCACGCCTCAATGCCTGTCCTTTCTGGAAGTGTTCTCTACATTTTCTTTTTCATACAGTCCTCTTACTTTGTTGGAAGTCCTACAATATTTATGACCTGTCCTAAAATCTCAGGCTCAATGCCATAGCCTACTCTTATCCCCTCATTAACATGAGTATTGGGCCTTATCTTCTCATCTTGAATGTAAGTGTGCAAAGGGTGCCATGTTGAATGGAATTTATAAATAAGCATCCTACATAGCCAATTAAATGCTGTGATTTGAGAAGTGCTAGAAAGATGTGTTTAAATTAAAAAAAAAATCTCTCTTGAGCTTGTTATTGATATCTAAAATTGTCCTGTTAGAGAGTCATGCTTTTTGCTTATGAATTTATTTTCAATTATAATGCAGATATTTGTGAGACAGATAATGAGGCAAAATGCTTATATCAAAATAAATGTAAATAATATGAAATAATTGAAAGAAGGGTTGACTAAGAGAAAATAGATACTGTTCTATTTCACCTTTCTATACATCAGTCTTCTCATCTATAAAAAATGGAGGTTTGGGACTAGATGATCTCTGAAGATCTAGGAATTAAAGATTCTCTAATATATCCCTAAGTCTAGATAAATTTACATATTTTCCCCTGATTACAGGTTTGGAAAGAAACTAGAAAATATGAGGACACTGTTGGGAGATGAAAAAAGAGAAATGAACATGAAGACAGTGGAGAAGATTGTGGGAAAGTGGAGGGGGGGAAGGAAGAATGCCAAATTCTCACTACTGTACAATTCTATCTTAGTACAGCTTTGCCTGGGTAAATTATGCTTATTCAAGAAAGAGCCAAAGAAGCAAGAAATAGGAGTTAAAGAAAGCCACATTTTGACTTGATACAAGGACACCCTGTTCCAAAGAGAACAATGCTACTACCTGAGAAAATAATGAGTTCCCTATCATTTAGAAATCTTCAAGCAGAGCCTGGATGACCATCTGCTAAGACTGTTGTAGAGTAAATTGCTGCTCATGAACAGGTTGGCTAAGATTCTAGGTTTTTTTTTTCAATTCACAGCTTATTTTTTGCTGAGCAATAATTAATTTTATCAGAGCCATAATAGAAATATTATACTTTAGGTAAATTCAATTGAGAAGTAAAGACCATCTCAACAAGACAAGGCAACCAAGCCATGAGTGCCATCACATGAGAAAAAGCAGGCCATTTTCTGGCAGTGTGGCGTTATGGAAAGCACCTAGGTTTGAGCACCATGTGTTTAAAACCCACAGTGGATCATGGCTCTAGATTTATTGGGGGGGGGGAAACAAGGTAAATAAAAACAAGGTGAAGTAACATTGTATATTTTAAGTCTATCCTTCTGAGGAAATCACAGAACCAGGATGAAAGTAGAAGAATATTTGAAGATCAAGGGAGGAAGAAATGGAGATTATTTTTTTCATTGGAGTATACTACTGACCATTTGGACAGGAAGAGGAAATAGATGAGAATTTTGGGAAATATTACAGAACAAATTAGGATGTAATAGTTAAAGGGGAAATTCATTTATATAGCATTCAAATGCTATACAAGATATCTTCTGCCCTGGAAATAAATAAGATAACTTCTTAACTTACCTTGATTATCATTTAACTTTCAAAAGGCAGAGGAATCAAAAAAACAAAACAAAACAAAAACCTTTTTTTTTTTAAAAAAAAAAAAAAACCAGATCCTTAAGAACAAGGAATAATTCATTGACAAGATAGAAATGATGAGAGAACCCAAGTGAATGGGAGGTAATGAACATTCTATCTTAGATTTTGTGGAAGAAGGAAGGAAATCTCGACATTATAGTATCTAGGAAAGATAATTTCATGAATTTCAGAGGAAAGATACATAAGGATACCATGAGGCAACATACTTCCAAAGAAGTTAAACCAGAAGAGATGAGAGAAAGATAAAAGGAGGAGGAAAAAAAACTGGAAAGAAGGAATTGGTACCCAAGATAAGTAAGGAGGTTGTAAGATAGATGCCCAGAAAGAATATCACCTTGGACCTATCCTAGGTGCTGAAAGAAATGGTGAACATGTTTGCTGATCTACCATTAGTGCTATTTGAAAGATCATGAAAAATAGGAGAGGTGTACAACAAACCAGATCAGAGAAGGGACAAATGTCCTGATTTTTCTAAAAAAAAAAAAAAGGAAAGTAAAAAAGAAACTACACACACACACACACACACACACATACACATATATAGTATATGTGTGTGTGTATGCCAGTAAACTTGACATGGATCCCTAGAGAAAATTCTAGAACAGATCATTAAAGACATGAGTGTTACATATTTAGAAAAGGAAATAATTACAAAGGCCTAACGTGACTTCAGGAAGAATAGGTCATACCAGACTAATCTTATTTCCTTTCTTGACAAGAATATTAACATAATATATCATGGGAATGTTATGGGTTATGGTTATGATTTACCTGGATTTTAGTAAAACTTTCCCTAAAATATCTAAAGTTATTGTTGGAGAAAATATGGAGAGGGATTGATTAGATAATGATAAAATCAAGTGGATTGATAACTGGTTAGAAGGCTGGACTCAAAGAGTAAAGGTAAATCGCTCAATGTCAACATAGGAAGGTGTGTCCAGTGGAATACTCCTGGTCTGTGCTTGACCCTGTGCTAGTTAATATTTTTATCAATAACTTTAATAAAGAAATAAATGATAGATATGCCAATCAGATTTACAGAAAGGTAGATATGACACTCAATGAGACCATCAGAATCCAAAAAGATCTTAACATACTAGAATATTAGGCTGAATTTAATAAGATGCAATTAAACAGAAAGAAATAAAAAGTCTTACACTTGGGTATAAAAAAATCAATTCCAAAAGATGGAAGATGGAAGAGGCCTGGTCTGACAGTAATTTGTCTAAAAAGACCAAAATTAGGGCCTATAATGGGCTGAAAGCTCTGTATGAGTCAGCAGTGTGACTCAGTAGCCCAACAAAATTAGTGAAATATTGGGCTCCAAAGAATCAGCTACACCCAGAGAAGGAACACTGGGAAATGAGTGTAAACTGTCTGCATTTTTTGTTTTTCTTCCAAGGTTATTTTTACCTTCTGAATCCAATTTTTCCTTTGCAAAAACAACAAAAAAAATTCGGTTCTGCACATATATATTGTATCTAGGATATACTATAACATACTTAATATGTATGGGGAGGGGGTGGAGGGAAGGAGGGGAAAATTCAGAATAGAAGGGAATACAAGGGATAATGTTGTAAAAAAAATTACCTATGCATATGTACTGTCAAAAATGTTATAATTATAAAATTAATAAAAAATTTAAATAAAAAAAGAAATATTGGGCTCCATTAAGAGAGACATAGCTACCAGGAATAATTGGGTACTAGTTCCTTTGCATTTTACTCTGGTCAGACCTTATGAATTTGAAGAGCTATCATGTAAAGGAGGTATTAGCTTTGTTCTGTTTGGACCTAGGGGAAAGAACTATGACAAATGAGGAGAAGTTCCAAAGAGACCAAATTAGACTTGATGTCAGGGGAAAAACATCAGAGCTATTTCAAAGTGGAATGGGCTGCCTTAGCAAGTGATAGGTCCCCTTTCCTTGGAGGTAATCAAGTAGAGACTAGAAAACCTCTTGTTGAATATGTCATATGAAAATCCTTCCATATATTCATTGGAAAATATTGCTCCTCATATTCCATGTAACTCAGATATTGTCATTCTCTGAATCCTGGTTCTATCATTTACTAACATTATGACCTAACAAGTCACTTAGTCCACTTAATGGGGGAGAAAGAGAAGAATAAGTAGGTATGTTGTTAGTTGAAAACTTCAATTGTATGGTGGTTGTTGAGTCATTTCAGGAAAATCTGCCTCTTAATAAACTTATTTGGAATTTTCTTGGTAAATACTGGAGTGATTTGCCATTTCCTTCCAATTTTACAGATAAGGAAACAGAAGCAAACAGGGGTTAGTGACTTTCCCAGATAGTAAGTGTCTGAGGTCAGATTAGCACTCATGCAGATGAGGGTTCCACATTCCAAGTGCTCTATTCACTTTAGCAATTTAACTGTCTCTTCGAATGCCTGCCATCTAAGGGAGGGGATGGAGGGAAGGAGGGGAAAATTTTGGAACAGAAGGGAGTACAAGGGATAATGTTGTAAAAAA
The DNA here is from genome assembly GCF_048593235.1 of Sminthopsis crassicaudata. Classification (NCBI taxonomy): domain Eukaryota; kingdom Metazoa; phylum Chordata; class Mammalia; order Dasyuromorphia; family Dasyuridae; genus Sminthopsis; species Sminthopsis crassicaudata. Next base: position 223,281,562 of record NC_133618.1, read on the forward strand.
AATTATCTATGCTTATGTACTGTCAAAAATGTTATAATTATAAAAATTAATAAAAAAAAAGAAAAAGAAAACTTGAAAAAAAAATTTAACTGTTCCTTCCTATTGTATAGATACCAAGAAAAGTAGATTAGTCAGGGGCAGACCCCTCCAGAACTTGGAATCTAGTCCATTGTTGCCTTAAAATATTGAGTTCTTGGAATTCATGAATTGTTCTGCCCGACCTATCAGAAAATTAAACTGGCAAAGTGGAAACCTGTTGTGATCAGGCCCAGTAAACTGCATGTGAATCCTGTCTCAGAACTCTAAGATACTCTACAAGTCCTCCCAGCCATTCTGTGATATCCTCCCATTGCAGGGAAGGGAAGCTTCTCTTCCATTGCAGATGTAAGGCTTTATGTTACTGGGCCCATTTGCTGGCTGTCAAGACTTTTATAGACATGTTTTCTCTGTTTATTGTAACGTCAGTCCCCACTATTTCTCTTTAGGTGCCCAGGGCCTTCTGAGCATGAAGCCTCTGTAGATAAATGAACTTTTATAGGGTGGTTAATACACTTTTACCCCATAGGAATAAGTTGAGATTTCTGCTTTCTTAAACTGTGCAGTCAGATTTTCAGTGCCTTTGACTGAGAGCTCAGAGCTGAGCCAGAAATGCCCCAGGGGACCGGCAGTATCTACACAGAACCAGCCAGGATTAAATCAGTCATGCAGTCAGAGGAGAAAAGGCAGCTCTTCCCTTTGGTCTAGGCCCCTAGTTGAAGTGCTGCCTGCTGGGCAGGGCAAATTCTTAGCCAGGAACTCACGGTTCTGTATGAAAGAGCAGGTGATTAAGAAAGAACAAGGTCATGGCTATTTCCTTATTCACTTTAATTTTTCAGTCATGTACTTTGTGTGGGCTCTGTAAGGCTAGGGCAAAGAGGCATCTTGTTTTTATAGAACCAACTTACTTTGGGACCTCTTCTCCAGATGTTCCCAAATCAAGGCAGAGTGATGTCGTTGAACTTGTGAGATTAGGGACTCATAAATCCCCTAAGAGCTGAAAAGTTCCTTAGGAGCCATTAGTCCACTTATCTCAATCTTAGTTCCATTTTATAGAAGAGAAAACTGAAGGTGAGCAAGGCTAGGTGACTTGTTCCACACAGGAAGTAAAAAAGGCAGGATGTGAATTAGGTCTTGACTCCAGAACCAGTTCTTTTTAAATGCACAACCACAAGAAGTTTGAATTGCAACTCTGCTATTTATTAATCATGTGACTTTAGACAGTAAACAAGCATTTATTAATTGCCTACTATATACCTGAGACTGGGCTAGTAGTAGCTGAAGATACAAATACCAAAAAGAAAACAACAATCCTTACCCTTGAGAAGCCTACAGTCTAAGAAAAGAGACAAGTACAGATATAATAAATATATACAGAGGTTTTAATACAAATGAAAATAATGTAAAATACAAGCTTGCTTATCATTTCAGAGGAAGAGTACTAACAGATGGAGAAATAGAGGGAAAGTTTCATGCAGTACTTGTGCTACATCTCAAAGGAAGGAATTCTTTGCGATGTGGTGGGGAGTGAACATTTTCCAGGCATGGGGAATGAATGGCCAGCCCAAAGTCAAAGAGACTAGAGCTAGGATTTCCTATAAGGAACAGAGAGAAGCCCAAGTTGGTTCTCTCTCAGTGTATGAAAAGGAAGGGAATGTTCACTGAGGCTAGAAAGATAGGGTGGGACCAAGTAATAAAGACTTTAAAAGCTATACAAAAGCTTTTATATTTGCTTCCTAGATGGAAGAGTCAGTGGGATGTTTTAAAGCAGGGGAGTCACACAGTCAGAAGGATTGAGAATGGACTAGAGTCAGAAGAGTTTTGAGACAATTAGGAGGCCATTGCATTAATCTAGCTAACTGGTGATGAAGACCAGAATTACCACGATGGGAGTAAGAGAAGGCATCAAATGAGAGAGATGTGGAGGGAGAGTCAGTGAATTGGACACATGGGGTGAGGAAATATGAGAAAGTTGAGATCAGTGGAGACTAAAAGGATGGTGTTAATGCTTTCAACAGAAATAAGGATATTTGGAAGAGAAATGTGGGTTTGAGGAGAGAAATAATGATTTTTTTCATATATTGAGTTGGATATGTCTGTGGGACATATACTTTGAGATATCCTTTAGATGGTTGATGATAAAGGGCTGAAACTCAGGAGAGAGATGGAGGCTGTATATATCAGTCTTGGAGTTGTCTGCATTGAGATGCTGATCTGTATAGGTAGCTGAGGAGGGGAGAGACACAGAGAGGAGGAGGAGGGGAAGAGAGAATGAGAAAGAGAGAATAAGAGGGGAGGGAGGGAGAGAGGGAGAGACAGGGAGAGAGAGATAAAGAGAGGGAGAAGGAGAGAGAGAGAGAGGGAGAAGGAGAGAGAGAGAGAGGGAGAAGGAGAGAGAGAGAGAGAGAGAGAGAGAGAGAGAGAGAGAGAGAGAGAGAGAGAGAGAGAGAGAGAGAGAGAGAAGAGAGAGAGAGAGAGAGAGGAGAGAGAGAGAGAGAGAGAGAGAGAGAGAGAGAGAGAGAGAGAGAGAGAGAGAGAGAGAGAGAGAGGAGAGAGAGAGAGAGAGAGAGAGAGAGAGAGAGAGAGAGGAGAGAGAGAGAGAGAGAGAGAGAGAGAGAGAGAGAGAGAGAGAGAGAAAGAGAGAGAGAGAAGAGGGAAGAGGGAGAAAGAGGGAGGGAGGGAGAGGGAAGGATAGGGAGACAGAGACACAGAGAGAGAGAGAGAGAAAGTGAGGGGATGCTGAGTGTGTGTGTATGTGTGTATGTATGTATGTAGGAAGAAGAAAGGAGACCCCACAACAGAACCTTGAGGCTCTCTGGGCACTGGTTTCTTCAACTGTAAAACCAGTATCTTGGGGTACAGATAGTTAATGTTCCTTCCCTCTTTAGATATATAACCTTCTGACCAGATCATGTGGCACAGCAGAAATAATATTGGATTTAGAGTCATTGGATGTGGATAAAAAAGTCTTCCATTGACTAGATGTATAACCTAGGACAAATTATTTTGCCTTTCTGAGTCTCAGTTCCCTCATCTGTAAAAGGAGGAATTTGGAGCAGATGTCCTTCAAGGTCCCTCCTAGGTCTAGATCTGTGAGCCTATGGCTAGTTACGAGCCATAAGGTAACACAGTAGATTGAACATTAATTCTGGAGTCAAGAGAACCTGAATTCAAATCTGGCCTCAGACACTATCTGGGTGACTCTGGGTGAGTTACTTAACTCCTTTTGCCTTAGTTTCTGCTTTTGAAAATGACTAGGGGAAGGAAACAGCAAACCACTGCAGCGCCTTTGCCAAGAATACCCCAAATGGGATCACACAGAATCAGATACGACTAATTGATTAAACAACATCATGGCTAGATAGCCTTTGATGTCCCTTCTGGCTCTTTATCAATGATCCCACAGTCTCTGAAGTCCTTTCCAGCTTTACCCTCTCTTAGAACCACTGGTAGCATTCCCCATTCTCTCCGTTTGGCAAACCTGGCCCCGGTAGTGCCTGTGGGGAGAGCTATGGGAGAGCAGGCGGGATGAGGGCTGTCCCGGTCTAATTCTGCTGAGTTCAAATGTAAGGTCAGCTCCGGCATCAGAAATCTCTCTCCTCATTATCCATGTCAAATATGCAGCTAACATTTCTACTGGCGCTTGATTTTTCTGGAATCAGTCATTGCCTTTGATTACTTCAAATCAAACAACCATAATGTGCCTCTTTTCACAGAATAGGAAACTGAGGCCCAGGAAGAATACGTGATTTTCCAAGGTAAAAAGTCAGCCAGGCCAGAACCAGAACTTCAGGGTCTTCATTCTCGTTTGGGCAGCGTTTGCACACGCTGCAACCAAGACCAAAGAGAATCCTTAAGTATTCTCCCTGCTTTATCCCAGCCTGAATTAGCATGCTTGTGTCAAGCTCAGCAGTGAAAGAAAAGCTCTCCCAAGGTCACCTTCCTTCCAGGGCATTATGAGAGCAATTTCATTTTCATAGAATCATAGAATTGTGTGAGCTATAAGGATCCCCTTAGACATCAGCTAGGCCAACCTCCCCCGCCTTTCTATATAGAATGGTTAAACAATGTGTCCAAGGTTAGACAGCCAGTTAATGGCACACTTGGGACTGAAGCTCCAGATCCCCTCGCTAACCAGATCACTGGTCCATTCCCTTCCGCACCTTTCCTTCCTGGGGTACCTGTTACCCAAACAAGGTCGGTGATCAGCTTTTAGAATTGTCAAATGCAAGAGACAAGCAGGGATTGAAGAAATGACATCTCTAGCACAATCCAGTTAGCCTCTCCCCTAGACTGCAAGGAAAGCTGCTTGGGCTAACGTCCTGGAAAATGCAATGATACTATATGATTCTGGTCACCAAGAGAATCTTTCTGGATGGCCAAGTACCCAGTAAAATCCCCACTGCAATCCCTCTTATTGTCTTCTAAGGGCCTTTAAGAACCCAGAAAGGAATCAGCTCAGTATAAGTGACCATGCTTGCAGTGGGAAGCCAGTAGTCAGAGTCTAATCCTCTCTCTGTCTCTCTGCTGTCTCTGTCTCTCTGTCTCTGTCTTTTCCTCCTTCCCTCCCTCTTTTTCCTTCCTTCTCTCCCTCGCTCCCTTTTTCTCTTTCCTTCCTCCCTCTCCTTCACTCTCTTACTCCCTTTCTCCCTGCTTTCCTCCCTCCCTCTCCTTCTCTTGGCCCCTCCCTCCCTGTCTCCCTTCCTCTCTTTTTCCCTCCCTTCCTGCCTCCCTCCTTCTTTCCCTCCCTTCCTCCTCAACCCCCCTCTCTCTCTCTCACACACACTGATGCCACCTAGTTTGGTATCTCTCTCTGTCTCTGTCTCTCTGTCTCTCTCTCTGTCTCTCTCTCTCTCTGTTTGTCTCTCTCTCTGTCTCTGTCTCTGTCTCTGTCTCTGCCTCTCTCTCTCTCTCTCTCTCTCTCTCTCTCTCTCTCTCTCTCTCTCTCTCTCTCTCTCTGTTTGTCTCTCTCTGTCTCTCTCTGTCTCTGTCTCTCTGACTCTCTCTCTCTCTGTCTCTCTCTGTCTCTCTCTCTCTCTCTGTCTCTGTATCTCTCTCTCTCTCTCTCTCTCTCTCTCTCTCTCTGTGTCTCTCTCTCTCTGTGTCTCTCTCTCTCTCTGTCTCTGTCTCTGTCTCTCTCTCTCTGTCTCTCTCTGTCTCTCTCTGTCTCTGTATCTCTCTCTCTCTCTCTCTCTGTGTCTCTCTGTCTCTCTGTCTGTCTGTCTGTCTGTCTCTCTCTCTCTCTCTCTCTCTCTCTCTCTCTCTCTCTCTCTCTTTCTCTCTTTCTCTCTCTCTCTCTCTTTCTGTGTCTCTCTCTCTCTCTGTCTCTCTGTCTGTCCCTCTCTCTGTGTCTATGCTTGGAATGCTCTCCCTCCCACTTTTCAAAATCCTTGATTTCCTTCAGGACATCATCCTTCTGAGAAAGCCCTTCCTGCTTCCACCAGCTGTTAATTCTTTGCTCCTTATATAACCTCCCAACTGCCCCCCACATATTTTGTATTTTTTTATTTATTTTTATGTTACGCCCCCCATGTTAATGGAAGCGTCTTGAAGGGAGGGTCTGGTTTTGGTATTTATCACAGTGGCTAACACAGAGAAAGTGTTTTATAAGTGATTGATTGATGATGTGAATATTTTGGTATAGATTTTATTATTCACTTTACATAGTTAGCAGTATGATTTCTGTGTAAGAAGGTATGTATATTTTAATTACTTTCTTAGTATAATTCTTTCCAGAATGATTAGGCGAACCTAAAGCTCCATTAAACTGTTTGTTCCTTCACAATTCCTCCAAAACTGACTATTGCCATATTCCATCACCTTTATCAGTTCTCTGGATGTAAGGTGAAACCTTAGAGTTGTTCTGATTTGCATTTGTCTTATTTTTGTGATCTGAAGCATTCTTTTATATTATTGTTAATATTATTCAGTTCTTTTGAGAGCTATTTATTCATAACCTTAGACCTCTTATACACTAGAGTTGACTTTTGGTCTCGGATATTTGTGTTAGTTCCTATTTAACTTATCTATCAGACCTTTTTTTCAGAAACATTTAATGCAAAGATCTTTTTTTCCCCAAGTCACCACTTTCCTTCTTATCCTAATTGTGTTAATTTTATTCATGTAAAACCTTTGCATTACAATTTCATGTAATTGACATTTTTGTTTTATCTTATGTGATCTCCTCTATCCCCTATTTGGTTAAGAATTCTTTCTCTTGTCATGTCTGTGAAAGTTACTTGATTTGGTTCCCTTCTGGTTCTTTTAAAGGTATGATCTTTAACACTCAGGTAATGGATTCACTTTGAGATTATTGTGTCCTTTTTCTCTTCCTTTACATAACAAGCTGCTGAAGCAGAAGGAAGGAGAAAAGCTCCCTTGTCCCAAGGGGCAAGATTATGTTCCTAGTAGTCAGAAATACAGGAGTCAAATAAATACTCAGCTCTGCTACTTATTGCTAACCTGGGTCAAATTCAAACTTTCTGCTGCTCAGTTTCTGCATCTAAAAATGAAGTCCCTTCTAACTCTAGACCTATGATCCTACGATCCTTGACCAAGTCATGTAGTGTTTTTAGGTGGCAATCTCCTCATCTGAAAAATGAAAAAGTTGGATATGACTTTTGAGGTCCCATACAGTTCATCTCTCTGATCCTGAGAGAATCTTATAGCAAGTTAGGAGTAACTTCTACAAAGAGTTATAAATTTTTGCTGAGTGCTTTTTTGTTTACTTATTTGAATTTGCACACACCCTGTGAGGTTGGTGCTTTTATTATTCCCATTTTATAGATAAGAAAACTGAAGATCAATTATGTTAAGTGATGCACCTAGGGTCACTCAGCAAGTAAATATCTTAAACCGGTTTTGACCCCACAATTACACATTACATCTCTCACCACAATCTCCCAAGTTACTTTATCCTAATTTCAAGAGCACTATTTTTAACCAGTAGCTTGTGAAGTTCTGATATGTTGTGTTCAGAGTATCACAGAATACATTTTCTTACTCTTGTTGTCAGTTTTTTACCCTGAAGTAGATGATAAGAGTGTATGTTTTTATATGCAGTTTGATTGGAGGTAAAGTGAGTAGATAGGTCAATAGATGGATGGATTAATGGATAAATGGAAGGAAGGAAGGAAGGAAGGAAGGAAGGAAGGAAGGAAGGAAGGAAGGAAGGAAGGAAGGAAGGAAGGAAGGAAGGAAGGAAGGAAGGAAGGAAGGAAGGAAGGAAGGAAGGAAGGAAGGAAGGAAGGAAGGAAGGAAGGAAGGATAATAGATGGATGAATATGAATGGGAGATAGTCCTCCATGGAGTTTTTCTAGTTGAAAAGTGTTAGGGAACTGTTCCTGAGGGCATCATGCTTTTCAGTCATTCTCTCTCTCTCTTTTTTTTTTCTTTTTCTGAGGCTGGGGTTAAGTGACTTGCCCAGGGTCACACAGCTAGGAAGTTGTTAAGTGACTGAGACCAGATTTGAACTCAGGTCCTCCTGACTTCAGGGCTGGTGCTCTCTCCACTGCACCACCTAGCGGCCCCTCTTTTCTGTCATTCTCAATCTTCATTGCTTTCTATGTCTGGAGGCCATAGAGAGGGACCTCCAAGAAGGCTCTAAGAGACTTCACCCTGAGATTGAGTGAACAGGGCACCATCTAGAGAATTGCAGTACTTGATACAGAGTAAGTGCTGAGATGTACACTGAGATATCTACTCAAATGTATATTTCTCCTAGTAGTTTCCTGGAATCTTCTCTTGTGAGATCCTAAATCATCTTCTTCCATCCGTTTTTTAATCTTCTCTCCTATGGTATCATAGTAAATGTTTAATAACTGGCTTTCTCATTACCATCCTCCATCTGTACACATGGCATACTTTAAAGTTGATACTCCATCACTTCCTTAAATCCAATCAATCAGCAAAACAATAAAGCAAGGCCTGACTTGCTGCATTTGTTTACTTTTTAAAATTTTCTCAAGTTGAGTTCCCAGAAGACTGTAAAACTAGGAGACCCAGAGACTCCATGGTAGAAGGAGATGCTAGGAAGAATAGTAGAGGGAAATTGGAATTTTAAAAATGTAAAGAAATTTAAGATGGAATATAAGCTCTTTGAGGACAGGAACTTTGTTTTGTTCTTTTAGTCCCAGCTCCTAGTTTAAAATAGTGGCATTTAATAAATCATGAATGAATGAATTAATGGAACAACAAATTAATTTTAAGAGTGACTTTGGGTATTTTCTGGGAGGAAGCATTGAGGACCACATTTCCCCCCTCAGCTAGGACGATTTAATAAGACTGATTCTTAGCAAAGGAGTAAATCAAGCCTTTGTATTAGCCCATATTATACTGTATTTTCCTTTCATCTTTTTTTGTTTGTTTGTTTAATCATCCACTGTACCAGCTAACCACCTTCAACAATTTCTCTTTTTTCTAAGAGATGAATGAAAGCTGAACTCTTCTTGCCTAGCATAGTAAGCCCCATAAAACAGATAACCGTTTTTGCAAAGGAGCACTTTTCTAGACTTCCAAATGTTTCTTAGAGACAAAATAATAATACACTTCTGCCATCTATGTGTATTTTAATAGCTTTTTATTTTCAAAATGAATGCAAAGATAGTTTTCAACATTTACCCTTGCAAAACATTGTGTTCCAATTTTTTCTCCCTCCCTTTCTCCTTCCTTTCCCCACCTCCTCCCCTTGACAGCAAGTAATACGGTATGTGTTAAACATGTGCAATTCTTCTACACATATTTCCACATTTATCATGTTACACAAGAAAAATCAGATAAAAAAGAAAAAAAATGAGAAAGAAAACAAAAAGCAAGCAAATAACAACAAAAAATGCGATGTTGCAATCCACATTCAGTCCCCACAATCCTCTCTCTGAGTGCAGATGGCTCTCTCCATCACAAGTTTATTGGAATTGGCCTGAATTGCCTCACTGTTGAAAAGATCCACATCCATTAGAATTGATCATCGCATAATCTTGTTGCTCTGTACAATGTTCTCTTGATTCTACTCACTTAATTTAGCATCTGTTCATGTAAGTCCTTTCAGGCCTTTCTGAAATAATCTTGCCAATCATTAGAATATTAATATTCCATTAACATTCATATACCATAACTTATTAAGCCATTCTCCTACTAATGGGCATCCATTCAGTCTCCATTTTCTTGCCACTACAAAAAGGGCTGCCACAAACATTTGTGCACATACGGGTCTCCTTCCCTCCTTTAATATCTCTTTGGGAATACAGACTCAGTAGTAACACTGCTGGGTCAAAAGGTATGCACAGTTTGATAGCCCTTAGGGCATAGTTCCAAATCTCTTTTCAGAATGGTTGGATCAGTTCACAACTCCAACAATGTATAAGTGTCCAGGTTTTCCTACATCTCCACCAACATCCATCATTATCTTTTCCTATCATCTTATCCAATCTTAAAGGTATGTAGTAGTATCTCAGAGTTGTCTTAATTTCTCTGATCAATAGTGATTTAGGGCATTTTTTCATATGACTAGAAATGGTCTTAATTTCATTTTAAAATTGTCTGTTCATGTCCTTTGATCATTTATCAAATGAAGAATGAAGGTATTCATATGTACATTTTTATAATTAGAAATACATCCTCAAAAAGTGTACAAGTGCATTGGAGGAAAAAAGGCAAGATAAGATGTCTTCTGAGGCACACCATTTACTCATCCAGGACTTTGGCTACAGTGTGGAAGGATTTACTGTCATCAACATCACCTTGCTACAGCTAGTTTGCATCTCTACTTTGTCTTCGCTGCCATTACCAACTGAAAGCATGGTAGTATTGAGGGAGGGCATAGGATGGGTACTAATTGTTATGTATATCTAACACATGGATCAGAGATTCCCATTCCTCTAAAAAACTTGGGTACTTTTTAAGGTACAGACCACAACACCTACAAGAACAATTAAACCAGATTAAAAATGTAATAGGAAAATCATTTAAGCAATAAACATTTATTAGGCACCTACTATATGCCAGGCAGTATACTAAGTGCTAGAAAATGTTTAACAAAATAAATTAAAATATAATAAAATTATATTTATTATTATACTAATTATTAATTATTATTATACTAATGATAATGTTAATGGTTTTCTAAGTCAATATGTGACTCACATGGTCCCCATTTCTATTTGAATTTGAGAATTTGATATCACTGCTTTATTTTTTTTTTTACTTTCCTTGGCTTGTATGCCTTAACCTAAAAATCTGAGAAGTTTTATATGTGAGTGACCTGAGTTGATAAATTGCCCTGGACTGAATGTGAAAGACTCCTTTCTCGAAGTAGCAGAGAGGTACAAAATGAAGCATGCTTTGTCAAACAATGCAATGGGATTTGTTTGTTTTGATTAACTATCCTTTGGGAGAAGGAGAGAAGTGACATTAATATAAAAAGCTTATAAAAACATTTTTAAAGGAAAACCTTATGCTTCTAGACTGAAAACAAAACTAATTATTCTGAGATCTAATCTATCCCCACATGTAAACATCTCCTCATAAGAAAGTTCATGAGAAAGTTTTATGAACAGAAGGAAAATGGATAAACTCAGATTAGGTGACTTGCCTACAGTCATTAGTCAATGCTTTAAAGGAGAAAACAGGTCTTTTGACTCCAATTACAACAATTATCTCAATGTACCAGTGCTTACCAAATGTTTATCTAGAACAGGAATTCTTAACCTTTTTTTAGCCTATGAACCCCTTTGACAGTAAGATTAAGCCTATAAACTTATTTCACAGCTTAGTTCACAGATCTGCTTCCTCTAAAAACTATTCCTGGACTCCAGTTTCAGAACCTCTAGTCCAGAGTAGAGTCTTAGAACAATTGATTAAGTGACCAACAAGAGAAAGAGAAATATGTAGGGAGTAGAAGTGAAATTCCTCTTTTATATTCTTATATTGAAGTTAAAAACCATCCCATAATGTTTTCCCCATTTAACAATAGGAACTCTTTCTTTCCTTACACTATTTACTACTTAAGATTTTTCTTCCTTTCTTTTCCCCATTAATTGATTCCTAAGATCAGTTTCTCCCCATTTCCCCCTATCATCTTCTCAAGGAAACAATTTGGTAGTGAGAGCTAATAAATGGCGTTGAGCCCAGATTTGTAGCCTACTGAGGCCTGGAGTTATAGTCCATCTTTCCCTTCATCCCTTTGCCAGAGACCCAGGGCAAAAATTGAGCAGCTGCCCACAGCCACTATTTATTGGAGTGTTTATGTGTTGCTTAACCATTTAACATGTAAAACATTGTGGTACCATTTTTATCAGGCCCCTTTTTATGTCACTGACAAAATTTTTGAGCTTTATGTCCTAACTCCATTTCCCCCATCTCTCCTAACCCCATTTCTCCTGTTTTTTGCTGAGTGATTTTACAGAAAACAGTGGATTTTTTGGGGGGAGGAGAATTCACATGGAATCTTTTAGTAGAACTAATTGTACAGCTCTCATATATTGGTATACTAAAATACTGAGTGGAGAATGTCGACAATTCTTTTCAAAGAAATTTATTCTTTTAGGGTTGAAGATTCAAAGAACAGGAATATCCCTGGACTGACCCTTGTTACAGGAACCTCTCTTCTTCAAAAACAAATTCCATGTTATTTTATGATTGGCCAATTATGTCATTTGTAAAGGGTCTCCAAATTATACCATTAGAGGATTAGTTGAAGAAACTGGGAGTGCTTAGCCTGCAAAAGAAAAAAAAAGACCTAAGGGAGAGACAAAGGACATGATAGCAGCCTTTAAGAATTTGAAAGACTCAAGTAGAAGAAGAATTAGAATTTCTCTTTTTGATCACAGAGAGGAAACCAGAAGGGAAGTGTGGAAATTGTAGAAAGCCAAATTAAGGCTTCATGCAGGGAGAACTTTCAATTGGAATTGAGCAAAAAGTATAATGAGCTTCCTCCAAAAGTAGTGAGCTCCCTGTTTCTTGAAGTCCTCAAGCAAAGGTTGGATGACTACCTGTCAGTTGATCACTACATATATATATATATATATATACAGTTTTAACATCACTAAATGGAAGGTCTCTACATCTCTGAGTTCCAAAGATTCTGAATTTCAGAGAAGGACATTGTTAAGCCTATTCTAATTTCTACAAACATGCCTCAGTGACATTATTTCCCAATCAAGAGCACAGCCCAGAACTTTAGTCTCTGCAGAACTATAAGCAGACTATGTATCTCTGAGTCTTTTGGTCAGCCTGATGATTTTTGATCTTTTCTTTCATAGCACTGAAACAAAGGTCATTGGCCCCTAGGATGCTTCCACAGAGTCTGGAGGGAAGTGCAAACTCTTCTGGAACTAATGAGATCTATTTTATTTTAGACGATATTTATAAATAAATTCCTTATTTGAAGAAGGGGGGAATTGTATGTTTAATTCAACAAGTGACCCATAGCAATTTGAAGAGTATTCATTTTCTCTTCCTAGTGTACAAAGCCAGCCTAAGACAAAGCAAATCTCCACGTTTCTAGCTTTTGCTTTCTGTAGTGAAAGAGAATCAGTTATCTTTTACCAATAGTCAGTTAACAAATAAAGGTCTTAAAAACCTGGAAAAATGAAGTAACTTGTAGAATCTAAAGAAGAAATGGTTGAATAATGCACTCAAGGGCACCAGAAAGTATCAGTCATGTGTGAAGAGCTTGAAACAGATGGTGATTATTATTTTAAAATGTTTTATTGATGTCTCTTGTCTTTACATCACAATTGTTTTCCATCCATCCTCTCTAGGCTGTGCCTTCCCTTTTGACAAAGAAAAACAACTAAGCAAGAACATCCAATTCAGGGACCATGTTGGACAATGTTGGCGATATTCTACTTTAGTAGCCCCCTGCTTCTCTGACCCAAAGAGTTGCACATTTTCTCAAATTAAATTAAATATGCTACTTTCTTCCTTTGTGTGTGTGTGTGTGTGTGTGTGTGTGTGTGTGTGTGTGTGTGATATCATTTGGTGATTGCCACTTATTGCCTTCCAGCTCATCATAACTAATCACCACAAAAGAAATTATGATTTATTCATCAACATCGGTGGCAAAAGATTAAAAAGTAGAGATACTTTTAGAAGAATTTGAAAAGCTCATTGGAATTCAACCAATTTGTGCCTTGATATTTGATGACTTCAGTATGAAGGTGGATACTGAAGAGGGCAGGAAAATATATGCTAAAGGATATAGGTTAGAATTGAGAAACAAAAGAGAGTCAAGAATTACTGGCTATTTAGAAGTCTTAAACTGTGTCATGAATACTTGCTTCAAGAAGTGACTTGATGATGGTAGATTTAAAGCTACAAGGAATCTTATTGGTCATTAGCTCCAATTCCTGCCTATTAGTAGATGTGGAGAAGTGATTTTCCCAGCATCACCCAGCCAGTAAGACAGGATGAGCAAAGATTCCATTAAATGACATATCTTGCTGTCTTTGAGCACAAGATGAAACCAATTCAGGCACTGTTTTGTAGGCCTCTCCAATAAGAAGCTATGAGTCACACTTCCATTTAGCAGCAATTTCTTTGTCTTAATGGCCTGGATCTATATTAAGCATATCATCTTATCCATACAAGTTGGATCTTTTAGTCACGTGTGATCTGGTTAGTTACTAGATAACGACTTCAAATTTGGGGACCAACAGTTAAAGTTGTGCTTATAAGTGAGCTACAAATCGTGTAATTCCTCTGAGCCCTTTCTGACATTTATCACTTTTGTGGATGACGTAAAAGAGGGAGTGCTTTTATGCTCCCAATGACTGATTGATTGATTGAGGGTCATTCTGTTTTTCAGTTTCATGAATCAGCATGTACAAAGAATTTATCACCTAGTAGCCAATGTATGGTCCCTAGACTGGTTCTCCTACAGGAAGCTTGGTAGAGTTTGAGCCTTCCCAGCTACGTAGAACGTTATAATTTCCTGACATACTCTTTTAAAACTCAGGGTCACCTGTGCACACAACGAGACATCAGAGCAGGACTTCTGTGAAAAATGTAAATTTCTTATAATCTTGAAAGTCAAGTCAACAGACATTTACTAAGCACTTACTGTGTCCGGGGCTTTGTGCTAAGCTGGGGATACAAATGAAGACAAAAACAGTCCCTTCCCTGAAGAGACTCACATTATTATAAATAGCATAACGTACTTTGGGGGTTAAGAAGAAGAAATCCATTTGGGTTGCAATGACTGGGAAGGCTGAGCAGAGAAAGTAGGATTGAATAATGAGTAGGTTTTAAGTAGTGGATATTTAGGAAGGATTGTAGTATAGACAAAGGAACTAGTGTGAGCAAATGAACAGAAGTTGGACTTCGCAGTGCACACACACATGTTGTCAGATAATGGGGACTAGTTGGTCTGTTCTGGTCTGAGCAGAGATTTTGTGTGAGCAAATCATGTGAAAAAGACTGGAGCTGTAGGCTGGAGCCAAATTGTGGAAAGCCTTGAATTCTAGGCTAAGATCTTTATCAATCAATAGAGGAATATTGGAGGTTGTAGAGTAGGAGGTAACATAATCAGAGCTGTGTTTCAGAAAGATTCTCTCAGGATTGACATTCAGGACAGATTGGTTAAAGGAGAGCACAGAGACAGGAAGACAAAAGGTTATTGCAGTAATCCAGGAATAAGGCAATTCATGTTTCAGCATGAATTTCCAAAAGTTGAAAGCATTCTCAAACACATAAAAAATAGACTATATAATACATAAAACTTCAGAAATAAACCTTGAGATTTGAAAATGCCCCCTTTGTGGTTTATAGCAACTCTATGCAGAGCCTGCAACTTAGCAAGCACCATAGACCAAGAGGGACTTTATATTTTATGAACCCTCTTTTTCCCCATAAGCTTTTAGTATCTTTTTTGGCAGATTCTACATAGGCATCCTTTTACAGGGATGTAACCCCCACAATCGCAGAGGGATTACAACCATCTTCTCTGTTCCCATTTGCCTCTTTATTTCACATGACATTCCTTGGTTGGTTTAAGGTAGTTGTGATGCAGTTGGCTTCTTTTTTTTGTATTTCTTTTGCTTCTAGTGCCCTTTAATAAACTTGAAATAAGTTCTTTTTTTTTCTTCCAAATGTATATTTTTATAGAGAAGCATCTATATCATCCTTATAATCATAGCTCATATTTTATATAGTCATCTTACCTTTCCAAAATACTTCCTTTACAACAATCCTGTGATTCGTCATTTGTCACATGAGGAAACTAAGTCCAAGAAGTTGAATTGGGATATAGAGCATTTATTATGCTCCTACTAGATGCCATTCCCTGTGATAAGCTCTAAGGACAAATACAAGCAAGCAAGATTATCTCTCCCTCAAAGCACTTATGTTCTATGGGAGAGTATAACATTTGAATATGAATCTATTTCTTTCCTGTAATAACTAACATGTTTATAGCACCTCAAGATATATAAAATGATGCTATGTTTCAAATGAGATGACTCTTGAGGAGGAGACTGTTTTTCCTACACTTGGGTCTAGGACAGTGCTTTTTGTATAATATGCACTGAGGGTTTGCTGTTGTGTGAGCCACGTTGGGGCTCTGTTCTCTGACTGCTAGGAGCTCCACTGGCCCCGGACAAGCCTGAGAGATCTCCTTTTCACACATTCCTTCTCAGCTTTCTCATTTGTTCACTGTATCACACAACTTGGTTATTTTCTCATCCTGGTTTTTCACACACTGCATGTCCAGAGTGTGAATGGCACTAATGAGCAGCTGCTCTATTAGGCCATCTTTAAGAAAAGCTTTCGCAATTCACAGGTACCCTACGAGTCCTGGGGGTGCTAATTACCAGTTGAAGAATGGACATTTTCTTCTAAACTCAAGAAGCAACTCAGAGTCAGATGGAGAGTTCTAATGTAGATTTTTTTTTCTTCTGTACTTATCAGATTTTAGGCAAAATAGAACAAAACAATGGGATTTCCTTTTAGTATTCACACCCCTCTGAGAGATGGCCTACTTGAGGGTGGGCCAAGTCTACACATGCAAAGTTACCAAAGTACAGCAAAAATTCAGTTAACATTTTTGTCAGTTGTAGTCGTGTCCAATTCTTTGTTATGCTCTTTGAGGTTTACTTGGCAAAGGTTCTGGAGTGATTTGCCATTTCCTTCTCTAGCTCATTTTTAAAGTTGAGGAAAATGAGCAAACAGTGACATGTCTAGGGTCACGCAGCTGCTGTCTGAGGCTTGATTTGAACTCAGAAAGATGAGCCTTTCTGACTCTAGATCTGGCTCTCTATCCACTAGCTGCAAGTTAGTCCCATCAGGAAATTTTACAGTAGACTTCTCTATTTGGGAACAAATTCCTCTCTCTTCATTATAATAAAAACAACATAGCATATTTCTTTATTTTTATTTAAAAATTTTTTATTAGTAGCTTTGGATTATGCTTCCCCTTTGTTTCAAAATTTCTCTCCCTACTTTCCTACTTATCAAACTATCCCTTACAACAAAAAGGCTGGGTTTTTTTTAATATTTTAGTACAACTCATCAACTTATCAAAGAAATCTATTTTCTACCCTCATAGCCCCAACCTTTGTAAAGAAGGGAGGGAAATTTATTTTTTCAATTTTTCTACAAAGTCAGACTTGTTTAATATAATTTACACAGTGTTAGGTTTTTGTTTTTGTTTTTGTTTTTTTGTTCTTACCATTTACATTCTTGTAGTCATTGTGTCTACTCTTTTCCTAGTTCTGCTGACTTCAGTATACATCCGTTCATTTAAATCTTTCTATGCTTTACTATATTCATCATAGTCATAATAATATTCCATTATAATATTGTACCGTGCTCCGTTAGCCATTATATGTGTATCTTATTTTTCTTCCCTTCAATAAAGTACTTCTGTAGCATTTTATAATAGCTCTCTCTTCACAACTGTTCTATGAAGTAGATCATCCAAGCATTATCATGGCTAAATTAGAAATGAGGAAATTGAGCCTTAGAGAACTTAAGTAACTTCACAGAATTACAGAATCTTAAAAGATATAAAAGGGACCTCAGAGGTCATCTCATCCTGATCCTCAGCAAGAATCCCCGCTGCAAACATTCCGAACCAAGTCATTCAACCTAAGCTTAAAAGACTGAGGAAGGAATCCACCCCTTCCCTAAGGCAGCCCAAGGGCAGCCAGTTCCAGTTTTGGATACAGAGACATAACAGGGGCAAGATCACCTAGCTTTGCCCTTGAACAGCAGGATTTGAAGAATTGTAAAACTGTCTTTAAATCACTCTCCTGTACTCCTCTACCAGACCAGACAGCAAGCACTATGTGCTTATCCCTATTCCCTCTCTACTTCCATCATCATTGTAGTCATTCCCAGAATTTACTACCCAGTTCTCCCCACCTGACCCTCAGAAATCGGGGCTCAAGAGACCAAGAAGAAGGGAACTAGGTCATCCCTTCTTCCACTGGGTATGATCATAATGATCTACCCCACCACCAACTGAATTTCCCCCCAATTAATAGAATTCAGTGGCTGTTTGGACGACTCTAACTATTAGGGAATTTAGTAACCTCACTTAGTAAGTGTTAGAGGTCAAGGTGACTCCCGGCTTTCTGACTACAAATCTAGTGTCCATTCAAGTTATGACAGTGCTCCAGCACCCTGTAACACTAGGCTTGGTATATTTAATGCTGTCTTTGAATCAGGGCCTGCATAGGAAATACATATTGTTGGGATTTTTTTCCCCTTCCTTTTAAAGGTCACTTTGCATTTCTGTCATATAAGCCATCTAAAAATGGAAATGTTTTTAATCTTCATCAGTGAAGTCCCAGGGGCACCTTTGCCACTTCTGTGGAAGAGATTTGGGTAGGAGGTTGGGCCTGGCTACCACTGGGATTGACTAATGTGCCCTGTGATTCACAGGGCCATATAGATGCCCTGCTTGTGTATATCACAGTCTCTGCTATTCAGAGATGACACAGTTATTTCCCACCTGTGCAAATGTGGCCATAAAGAATGATGCATGGCTCCCTATCCCTTCCCTGGCCGATGGCGGACACAGGCAGCATCTACCCTCTGGCTAACAATGCCTTGTGCCAGCATTTAGCCTCTTTACCTCAGTACTCATTTTCCAGTCTGTTAAGAAAAGAAGAGACTTGCAAATGAACTCAAATTTACCAGCAGAACTAAACCAGCCTTCCCTCTAAATTACTTTACACATTAAGTCAGTGGACTGCAGGCACCTTAGAGCCTTCTGGTTGCTTCCTTGAAAATCAAAGAGATTTCCAGCAGTTTCAGCAAACAAGCAGATTCTGAGCCATCTTTCTTTGTTCAAGATTTGAGTCAAACTGTGCATTCCTCTGTCCCCCTAGCACTCAAATACCGAAGGGAGGGAGGGAAAAATCCTACGTGTGCTATGGCCTTAGAATGTTTAGCAACCACCCACAGGAAAGAATAATAAACATTAAATTGTGGCATCTGGCTTTAAATGCACAAGAACAAAAATGCAAGAAGCTAAAACATTAAGTCTCCTTTATCACTGGAAAAATAGCTCCATCTCAGACTCCCACTACATTTTTAATTCTACCTTTTTGAAATGAAATAAGAGGAGGGCAGCTAGGTGGTTCAATAGAAAGAGTACTGGACCCAGAGTCAGGAGGATCTGAGTTCAAATCTAGTCTCGAAAGCTTGATACTTACTGTGTGGCTTTAAACAAATTACTTAACCTTATTGCCTCCAATTTTTTTTTTTAATAAATAAACCAGAAGCTATGACAGACCTCTCCCACAGAGCAATGGAACAAACAACATTTGGAATGAGAAGAACTGGGTTCAAATCTCTCCTCTGTGATTTGATACTTATTTCACTTTGGTCAAGTCATGGGACTTGTCTGGGTTTTCTAATTTGTAATGTGATAGGATTGATTGGATTCCATGAAACTGAGACCCTTCCAACTACATATCTATGTCGTGATTCTTTTATTCTTTTCACCCTGATTCCCCCTGATTCCCTGATTAAGAACATTTTATTCTTAAAATTTTTAACAGAAGATAAAGATTTTTAGCAAAGAATAGTAGTGAAAAGTTGTATTATCTAAAAAAAATTTTTCCTTTGATTACATTGTCATCCAGGCCAAAGAAAACAGTGGTTGGTGGATTTCTATTTGTAGGAATTCAAAAGCAAAGGCAATAGCAAACTACCAATTAATTTACATTCAAGAAGCCACATAAAATACATCAATGAAGACATATAAAGTAGTAGAAAAGTTAAGCGTTCCAATGATGATTTCCCCTAAAATATTAAAATATCTTCTTAAAAAAACCTGTGACAGATGGATTAGGTTTTCTATAGAGAATCTTTTTAACAATGTGGAGAAGAGCTTTTCAGGATAAGAAAGAATACACTAAACCCTCCCTTAATTAAGTTCTTGCCCGGAGTGCCAGGGGTTGGAGGCTGCTGAAGGATGGAGTCCCTTAGGAGAGAGCAGAAGGCAATGCTTTGCAGATTTTGAAGACTGCTTCTTCCCCAGAGGCACTGGGGAAGACAACTTCTTCAAAAGGCTAATTTCTTTCTGGAAGGAAATCACCTTTACTACAAGGGCAAAGGTAAAAAGCAGAAGATTCGTTTTACCCTGGAGGAGAAAAGATAAGCCTTCCAGGAAGCTTATAAATCTAAGCATGGCCACCTGGGGATCCCCAAGACTGGGGGCAATGTCACCAAGAACTTAGAAGGACCTGGAGTGGTTTATGACTCAGGAAGGGGTACTTAGAGTTCAGATTAATAACCTGACCTCATTCAAAGAGGGGCTAGGAATGCAAGTCTTTGTTGTGGTTTGGCACTTGTGAAATTAGGGGGTGAGGGAACAAAAGTAGGGAGCTAGAGGTCCAGAAAAATCCTGTGGACTTAATCTAGGCCTGCATGGATCTGACTATTTTCTGGAGGGGTGTGTGTGTGTCTCAAATGCCAATTCAAACAATCTTGATTTCAAATTGGAAACTTATTCTTTGGAAGCATCTTCTAATCTAGCCCTCTTACCCCTCCCCATACACACACCCTTTGCTTATTTCACAAATGTAAGAAGGGGTGGTGAGTTAAGGGAAGCCAAAAGGGCAACTTTTTTGGAAATCAAATCCCATCTTAAAATCTGCAAAGGAACTCATTCTGGATGCAAATAATTCTCCCTTAACTTGGATCTTGTGTTTCTGAGGATGGGCTCACATTTCATTATGAAGCCTGACTCCTTGGTTCAGTGCCTCGGTAAACTATGTTCTGTCAATCAAACTAAATCTTATTTGGGTGTTTCCACTTAGTAACCGCAGTAAACTGGTTCTTAACCCCACCCCATCCTTTCCCTCAGCAGGGTTTCTTAATTTGGGACCATGGGGAAAAAAAGAAGGAAAAAAAAAAAGCACATACTTCAGAGAATGTGCCCATCTCCCACAGATTGTGGGGTGTAAAAGGATAATTGACCTGCCAAGGGCACCTAACTTAGAGACATAGAGGTGAGAAATTTAGCCAGAAACATATAGTAGCCATACTTCAGGGACTACTTTTTTTACAGCCACAGCCACTCAAAGAACATCTGAATGTCAATGCACATAGGAAACACCAAATGGATGAAGAATGTATACTACCCCTATTAAAGCATGCCGATGGATATATCTACCATTGAATTAATCTAAAAGTCACTGTAAATGAACTATGACCTGGCCCCAGAATTGAATAGAAAAATAAAGGAAAACAGATCGCTTTTGGTAAATTGTTTGAATGGTCCCAAACTGTTCCCACACCACAATTACTCTCCAGCACCACAATTTGAACTCAGTTTTCTTTAGAGTCTTATTCTCACAGCCATAGGAAATGTTTAAATAATGTATTTCATTTCAATTTACTAGGGGAAGAAATACACATAAGGGAAAGGTGTCAAGGAAGGAGCATGTTGGTTGGAAATCTTTCAGATGATGATCAGGACATGGAATAAATTAATGGTAGTATCAACTTCATTATGATTTTAGAACTAGAAAGCAGAGCCAGGTGAAAGTGGAGAATACATGAATAGCAACTGAGTGGCTGGGTGGGAAGTAAATTAAAATATGGTTAGAGCCACCCAAATAGTGTGGTCTATGTAAGGCATTCACTAATTAGAACTTTGGGGGTCTTAGGAGGAGACATCTACAGCTAGAAAGATTAAAACCCCTAGGACTTTGTCTCTGATTCAGGCCTCCCAGAAGCCGTCAAAGAGATAGCTAAAGAGGAGGTGTATCAATAAAATATGCTCAACTATGCAAAGATAGATATAATACAAGCCCTTGAAAGCAAGAACCTTATAATCCAAATGATATAAAAGAAGATGAAATGAGTACAAAGGAGATATACAAGCAAAAAGCTATGGGAAATTTGAGAAGAGAGTGATCTCTTTCACTTAGAGGGTCAGAAAAGGCTTCCTAAAGAAGATGACCAGGAATTGGACTTTGAAGGATGAGATGAAGCTTCCACAAATGAAAGAATAAATATAAATATAATGTACTTATATTTTATAAATAAATAAAGAATAAAGATTAAATAATTTATTCAAACAACCTAAGTCAACATAATTAAATGCACAAAGAAAAAACAAGGAGGACAAGAAGGTGAGAGCGATCTAGTTTAACTCAGCATTGAATAAATAAAAATAAATACAGGATGAACAAATGAATAAAAATAAATATGTATGAAATAAAACTGGATAGGCAGGTTGGAACTAGTTTGCATCAGGCCTTGCATGCCAGCATCAGGAAATTTATACTTTATTGTATTGTCACTAAGCAGTTAATGACTATTTCTGGTGACATATAATTAGCTGTATATCAAGATTACTTAGGCAGTTGTATGGCTACTAGATTGGAAAAAGCAGAGAGTGGAAGTAGGAAGATCCTTTAGGATACTGTTACTCTTTGTGAAAAGAAAGGAGAGGCTACTTTGGGTACTGTCAAGAAATATTCCAAAGGTAGAACTGATGTGTTTGCAATTGGACCAATGTGGAAGAGCAGATATGAGTCAAAGATAACCCTGCGGATACCAATATAGGTGACTAAAAGGATGCTAGTGACATTAATTGAAATGATGACATTAGAGAGAAGGGAATGTGTAGAGGGAAGATGATTATAAATAATTATAAAAATATTAGCATACAAATGGAGATACTCAGCAAGTAATCTGAAATATCAGGCCCATTTTGGGAGGATTGTTTATATAGAGATGATGAAGCCATGAGAATGGATACACTCATCAAGGTGGAGAGAGAGAATAGAAAGGAGGTGAGGACCTTAGACAGAACTTTGGGGTACATAAGCATTTAAGTGGCAGGAGAGGGAGCAAAAGGACCAAAAGAGGCAAAGGGGAATGGACAGAGACATAGGAGAAGAAACATAAGAATAGAATAAAGTGCCACAAAAGCTGTGGGAAGACAAAGTTGCCAACAGGAAGGGACAGACCTTGATTTATAGACAATAGATGCCAAAAACTAAATGGTAGCATTCCTTAATGGAGCATCTAGGTAGCACAATAGATAGAGCACAAGAGCTAGGGTTCAGAAGACCTGAATTCAAATCCAGACTTAAATACTTAGTAGCCATATGACCCTGGGCAAATCACTTAACCCTATTTGCCTCAGTTTCCTCATATGTAAAATGAGTGGGAGAAAGAAATGGCAAACCACTCCATTATCTTGGCCAAAAAAACCCAAAATGGGGTTGCAAAGAGACAGAATTGAAAAAGTAATTGAACAAAAGCATCCCTTAATAGATAATGGATGAAGGAAAAAGCATGCAGACTAGGTCCATTTTTCTACCCTTTACATTTTCTCTGGGTCAGTCCCTAGTCATTTATATTTTGTCCATCATGGGTAATCATAACCCATTGCATTTATAATAAATATATAAAAGTATTTTTCTCCTGTAGTTGCCGTTAGCTACATAGCTCAAAATAATTTCTCCATCTGGGAAAAGTTTGCATACCCATACGTAATTTCTGACTGCATTATAACCCAGATGTTGGGGCGGCTCATGCTGAAAGCCTTGTGTTCTGGTACTAGAATGCCCATAAAACAGATTAGAGCCACAAGTCATTAAAAAGGTAGGATGAAGAGGAGTGAACAATCTCTTTGCCAGTCTTAAAAGGATTAGGATTAAACTCACTTAGTACATTCCTTCTCCTTCACCAAGGAAAGAACATATAAAAATGAAGCAGATGGTATTGATTTAGTATATATGGACCATTACAATCCTAAAGGAATCATAAGTTCTTAAATTTGTAACTAGAAAGGAGTTCCAAGGCCATCTGGTACAGCCCCTCTTATTTTGCATGTGAAAATACAGAGACACAGAGAAGTTATCACTTCCCAAAATCTGGCAGGTAGGAGGTATAACAGAAGTTGAAATTTTACCTAAATTTTTTCAACTTGAAAAACAGTGTTCTTTTCACTCTGCCATATTTTGTTATTGTTCAGTGGTACTCAATTCTTCATGATCGTGTGGAAAATATTGTCCATGAGTTTGTTGAGTTTTGAGGAGGGTTTTGTTTTGTTTTGTCAAAAATACCAGAATGGCCTGCCATTTCCTTCTCCAGTGGTTGAAACAAAAAGAAGTGAAGTGATTTGTGCACACAGCTAGTAAGTATCTGAGAGCTAGATTTGAACTCAGGACTTCTTAACTCCAGGCTCAGCACTCTACCCACTGAGGCATCTAACTATCTCTCTATCACACACAAGTGCAGGTAAACTGAAGCACAAAAGCATTAAATGATTGGCTTAAAGTTGCATGTATCTCATTCAGAACCCCCTGGACAATTTCTTGGTATACCTGATAAAATTAGTGATACTTGATGATTTTAAAGTTTGACTAGCAAAACTTTATGCTTTTGAAATGATGCTTGAAAATATTTTTTAAACTTTATTGGTATGTGGCTACTTATGTAATGTCTCAGTTTCTCTGCCTCAGTTTCCCCAAATTGTTCTGCCTCAGTTTCCCTGGTAGCTCCCTTTCTGGCCTTTAGGACTGAGATAATTAGGGCTGTGGAACTCTGGCCACTCTAGGATTCCAAAGAGCCATAAAACTCCAGAAGGCTTAAGCCCTGGGTATCTCCTGGTTTCAGACTTCAGATCTTCTGCTCAACCATCTTCTTCACCTCTAACCTGTCAGAATTAAAAAGTTATGATCCTTTCTGGAATTTCCACTCACCCAGTGCTCTATCCCACCTTGCCTTTTTTTCCCTAACCACTGGAGCCTTATAAAACTCTCTGGAATTACTTGCTCATTGCTGGATGCTTTGAGACAAGAGTCCCATTCAGCCACCTGGGAGTCGGACATGGATCCTGTTTGGCTGCCAGATCAACTTCTCCACTATTAAAATAGTAAAAACTTCTAATCTCTGTCTTGCCTCAGTTTCTCTGGCATTAGACTTGCTCCACTGAAGCAGATCAAAACTCCTCTATTTTCTCATTTCGAGAGATTTGTGTCCTTTTTTTGTGAGTCTCTTATGGAGAATCTCCTCAGTCCTCTAAGTCTTTTCCTCTTTGTGGAAAAAAAAATCAACTAGAGAGCCCGGAGTGAGGAACCTTTTTGTCTGCCAAGGGCCATTTGGATATTTCTATCATGGGCTATTCAAATTATCAATTTAAAAATTCAAGCAGTGGGAAGTGGTTGTACCTAGCTTTCAGTTCATCATCCCCTGCAGTTGCTTTGGCAGGACCAGACCACATGATTTTATGGGCTTTCTACTGCCCATAGATCAGCCATTCTCCTCCCCTCATAGGAGCAATCAATCAACAAGTATTTATTAAGTATCTACTCCACTGTGTACCAAGTACTGGTAGATCCCTTATTTGCAAAAAGAGAGAGAGAGAGAGAGAGAGAGAGAGAGAGAGAGAGAGAGAGAGAGAGAGAGAGAGAGAGACAGACAGACAGACATAAGCTTCAGCCTCACCATCTCCTTTGGATCACAAAATATAAGATGGGAGGGCAAGGTGCTCATTTAATTACAGGCATTTAAAGGAGAGCTAAAAAATACAGCTAGTTGGATATCTCCCACAGGGACCATCTGGGGTAAAAGGAATTTTAAAGGCCTATTACACAGATGGATTTCTCCATACCAAAATTTTCATTTATAGATGAGGAAATTTAGTGCCCAAATTCATACAAATGATAAATATTAGAAGTTGTGCTTGAAAATAGATCCTCTTTTTCCAGAGCTAACTGTACCAGGAGTCTAATCCAATTAATCAGTCAATAACATTAATTAAATTTTACTATTTACCTGGCTCTGCATTCTGTCTTAGAAATACAAAGAAAAGCAAAACATGGTCCCTACCTTCAAAGAGCTCACATTCTAATATTGGGGAAGGGTGATGGGTAAAGGAAGAAGGAAAAAACAACATGTAAAAATAGTTACATATAATATATATAAAGTACAAATTGGAATATAAATGGAATATATGTATAAATAGATGGAATTATATATACATACATGTATGAATGTATGTATATATACACATATATGAATGCATTTGATTCTATTTGCACAAATGTGTGTGTATAGTGTAGCATAAATGACGAGAAGTAGTAGCAATGGAAAAGTGTGGGCTAATAAAGTCCTCCTGAAGAAAGTAGGAATATAGCCGAAGCCAAAGACAAGAGTTCAGGAGAAAGAACATTCTAAAATTTGAAGACTCAAAAAGGCCAATGTCAATGGATCTTGGGTTACATGGGAGCAAATTGTAAGAGAACTAAAAGGATAAAAATGGGCTAAGCTGTTTTAAATGCCAAACAGAACATTTTATTTCACCCTGAAAGCAAAAGGGAGTCCCTGGTGTTTATTGAGTAGGATATGACATGGTCAAGACTATACTGTAGACAGATCATTTTGGCAGCTGGGTGAATGACTGGAATGGGAAAGAATTGAGGCAAGGAAATCAATCAGCAGACCAGTAAAATAATCCAGATGTGAAGTCATGAGAGTCCCTAGAAGAGCAGTTGTATTATTGAAGGGAAGTGCATTATAACAGATATTGAGAAAAAGTCCTGGCCACAGGATAGCTATTTGTGTTAAATTAAGTGAGGATTTGAAGATGAAATCAGGAATATGAACCTGGGTTATTAAAAAATGGTGGCGACTCTAACGATATTTGGGAAGTTTAGAAGAGGAGCATAGTTAGGTGAAAGATTAGTTTAATTCTAGACAGACTGAGTTTGAGATTACTAAGGAGCATCTATTGAGATATTCAGAAGGCAGTCAGTGATTGGAAACTGGAGCTCAGGGAGGTAGATTAGATCTGAGACCTTCATGCATTGAGATGATATAGAACTCAGAAGCAGATGGCATAACCAATAGAGGTGTTTCAGAGGGGGGAAAAATAGAACCTTGGACAGAACCTTGGTGGATGCTCATGTCAATGGGGTATGACTGGATGAAGCTCCAGCAAGGAAAACGCAGGAGCAGTCAGACTGGAGAAAAGCTGACAGTGTCAAAGCTGCAGAAAGTTCAAGAAGATTAGGACTGAGGAAGTCTTCCACATTTAAGAGATCTTGAGTTATTTTGGAGAAAGCAGATTCAGGTGAATGAGGGGATCAGAAGCCAGATTTTGCAAGAGAGAGAGAGGAAAGGGAGTGACCACATGTACATTACTTTCTCATAGATTTTAGCTAATTCATTTTACAAATGAGAAAAATGCCCAAAGAGGTGAATCAGAAAGGAAGCTGAGCAATTTTCTCATAAGATATTTGGTTTCTGGTTGCCATTTGATGCCAAACCTTCCCTAGTAAAACCAGGGACACTATTTGCAGTATATTCTGCATAAATCTGTACTTCAATTTACATTAATTTGCATGGTGCTTTCAAAAAAGCTTTAATTTTAAGTAAATAAAACTAAATAAAATGAATTAGCATAATCTGCTACAATTGTATACAAACTCAATATTCAGAAATTTGTTGAAGATATAGAACGTTGCAGGATCTTTCTAGCAGTGTAGTATGTGAACTTCTGACCAGAAAAAAGTTCTTGTAATTTGGTTCTTTTTGTTGCTTGTTGTTGTTATATCATTTTGGTTGTGTTTGACTTTCTATAGCCTTATTTGGGATTTTGTTGGCAAAAATACAGGAGTATCTTTTTTTTCCCCATTTCTTTCTCCAGCTCATTTTACTGATGAGAAAACTGAGGCAATCAGGGGTAAGTGACTTGTCCAGGGTCACACAGCTACTAGCGTCTGAGGTTAGATTTAACTCAAGAAGACGAGTCTTTCTGATTGCAAGTCCAATGTTCTTTCCACTGCACTACAGTTTAAAAAGATATGATAGACTGTCCTGGAAAAATGAGAGCAAAGTTCAGAACTTCCATGGATCTGGCTCAAAGTATTCTGGATGGGAAGGAATTGTCGGGAAATTCCCCTGGTTAATGATCATCACATTCTGCACTAAAATTCTTTCCATAGAGGAAATCAGTCCGGAGGTGGCCATGAATTCAAAGAATAAGCTCATGAAACACAAGCTCTAATACAGCCTATCAAACTGAAAAGGCTTCCAGTATGGAGCCAATAATGCATTGTGTTTGTCATCCCAGGATCAGTCCAAGCAAACTCAGAGAAGTTTATTACCACTTTTACTATGGGGTGGCTAGGCAGGGTGACTCACAAAGACAGTCTGCTAATAAATAGAAGGACTACAGTCTGTGTTAAAAGATTAGTCCTGACAATGGTGAAATCATTATTTTCACTTTGAGGTGTTTTTTTTTCCTTTCTCATGGTTTTTCCCTTTAGTTCTGATATCAGATGAGCAGCACTATCTTTCTTCTCAAGATTCACCTCCTGCCTTGACAAGCATCATTTTACCCCTTTGTGGTGATTGTCTTGATTTCAGCTCTGTGCCGGGGCTACCTCCTACAGAGCCCAGCATCTCATTCCTGCACACTGCGCAGAGAATAGCACCCAAAGTGGTCAGTCTGACATGCATGTACCACTCAGGCTGTGGCACTGACCCACTAGCTCCCTCAATTGGGTTTAGACAAAGTTTCCAAAATTCCTCTTTGTCCTGGCTGTATTTCTTCACCCATAAACATATTGATTCACTTTGTTGATGGTTTAGACTAGATGTCCACTAAGGTCCTTTCAAGTTCTGTATTAACAAAGTGGACCTGAAGTAAACCAAAGTAAGCCTGACAGAGACCTAAGGAATCTGTTTCTGCATGTGCTAAACTCAGAACAATCTGGACCATTCCAAAAATGCCTACTTTGGTCTACTCTTTTAATTAGAAGTCCCAATTCCTAATTACAGGACTTATTCAGTCCTCCCAGAGTTTTAGGACTAAGTTATGCTCCCTAGTGAGTTTAACCTATTCTAATTCCCTGTCAGAAAAAAAAAAGTGTCTCTTTAACTGGATCAGTCTAAACTCAATTCAGGGGATCAACTGAGGTGTGTGGAAATTTAATTGTTAAATTTTCAGTGTCAGGAGAAATAGCTACAAATCATGGCTTGATTTATTGTTTTGTTGATTGTCTAGACTTAAGAAAGTGATGGAGAAAATGTTAATGATGCAGATGAAACAAAAAATGTGCTTTGCATAGTTTTGGGGCTTTTTCTTTCCTCCAGAGAGACAATTGTTAAACATTTACCAGTTCAACCTATGTGAGAACCAGATCAAACTGGTTTAGGGCATGTACAGAGTAAAACAGTTGTTCAATTTATTCAGTCTCATACCTTAAAAGTCCCTTTAAACAATCAGCTGGAAACTTTACTTTCTAATTTTGTTGTCTTATCTTACTCCATGTTCTGTCAGTTTCATTAATGTAATCGATAGCAGTTAAGGAAATCTTGGAGTAATTTTGATTAATTGGAAGCTCCATTTCCACAGTGCTTATGCACACTCTTTCTACCTTCAAAATAATCATAGATAATGACCTTCTTCATGCATGGACAGTCTGTGTATTTTAAGATAGAGCAGAGTAGTGGACAGAGAAATAAGTCTGTCTGGGATTTGACCTTAGTTCTACAGCCACCCAATGCGACCTGGGCAAGTGATCCTGTTTCTCTGTTTCTCCATCTGCAAAGTAGGATAATACTAGCTGATGTGTAAGAACATTAGAGAAATGAATGAAAAGGACTCAAGCTCTTCAGAGGAAATATTGGATATAAATTAAGTTATTCTTAGCATTATTATCAGAAGATGACTTCTCTCACTGAAACTGGAGAACACATGTTTCAAGCCTAGATGTGGTAGAAAGACCTTCCTTTAGGCTCTTCTTAGCTAGTCATTTTTTATTCTTATCAAAAGATCCGGAAAACCAATTCCTGTTAGTCTAGGTAGCTCACATGAAAAACAAGAGATATTTTCAGCCATGAGCGCTGCCAATGGAACTATGTCTTTGCTCTGTGCTCCTGGCCAATCATGGTAAGACTGAAGTATAAGCGGGGAAAGCGAATACCGGACAAAAATGACAAAGTGAAGAAGAAATGGAGAGATTGAGCAGAGGGGCAGTAAGAAGAGGGGAGAACATCCTGTATCTTGCAGTGTGGTGGGTAGGGCAATTAAGTAATGCAGCAAAGAGAAGTCATCTTCCTGAGTTCAAATCTGTCCCCAGACACTAGCTGGGTGATGCTGGGCAAGTCTTAACCCTGTCTGCCTCAGTTTCCTCATCAGTAAAATTAGAGGGACAAGATAGCCTCAATGATCTTTTCCAGCTCCAAATTTATGATCCTAGATCCACAATCACTTCCAGAACCTAGAAAAGCAGAGTCTTGTTTTTGATTACACAGTGTTTTACATCTTCTATCTCTTAATTATCATTAATGTCTATGGAGTTAAGTTGTAAAAGTATGTTTATCCCCATTTGAGAGATGAAAAAGCAAGTTCAGAGAGGTAAGCTGGCTTGCCTGAGCTCACACAGCCAAGCAGGAAAAACCCAGCCAGTCTGGTTCCTGATCCTGCTCTAGATGACACATTATTGCAGGCCAGCCCTCTTTTCCAAAGATCCTCACGTATATAGTCACCATTGTTCCCATACATACTTTGCAGGAAGACTCCTGCTCCAACAGCTTTTATGCTATTGAATCTCAACATTTTTGAATTTATCAGAGGAAAGAAAGCAACAATGGACTTGATGGCTAATTGGAGCAATTAACATGCTGGAGCTCCCTGTTGAAGGAGGTTTTTCCTATTCATCTCACTCTCCCAACAGATGCTCTTTTCCTGTTCAAATGGTATTGGGCCGATTTTTCTAATGGTAACAGAACATAGCTAGAAAATGGAATGGGAGCAAGATTAACTTGGGCTTAGAGCTGATGGCCAAGGTAAGCTTTAATGAGTACCAAGAACCAACCTCTTGTGAAGATTGAAATGATTAAACTAGAGAGGCTAAACCAGTTCCAGACAAGGTTGGACATCTGCTGCTCAATTAGTGTTAATTTAGCTTGTTTGGAAATGATTTGTACCCATCCCAAGCAGTGTAGCTGAAAGTAGTTCTCTTCCATACAACTATAACTTTTTACTGTCATCCATAATGGACCAGATGGATGTGGCAGAGTGGCAAAGTATGTTAGAGAAGAGAGAGACTTTACCTTCCTCTGAGCCTCTGCATTTGAAAGGCAGTTGTCATTTCCTATTCTGCAAATGATTAAAATTCCAAAAATTTGGAACCATCACTATTGTGTTAAACCTGAGTCCAAACCCTGACTCTGGAATTTAGAGGCTCTGTGACATCCATTATGCTGCTTCTCAGTTTTCCAATCTGTATAATAGGGATAAAGATAGATGATAGGTAGATAGATAGATGGATAGAATAGGTAGATAGGCAGGTAGATAGGTAGGTAGGTAGATCCTTACAGAAATAAATGGTATTTACTTCATGGTGAGGATCTACTGAGATATTGTACATAGAATACTATGCAAATTTGGAAGTGCTTTATTATTATTTTGTTTTTATCTTTTTCTATGGAATTTACATAAAAGTGACACTGAAAAGTTACTATCCCCCTTTTCTTTTATATTCAGTTGTCTTCACATTGTTATACAGATGGATAAATAAAAATTGCTTTTTTAAAAAATTGAATAATAATATTGAAACATAAGCTCATCTTCTTCAGGTTTATTGAAAGCATCTTTGGGGCTAGTCCAATAGCAGGGAAGATGAGTTGGTGTCCCCATTTGATTCCCACATGATTTTGATTTCTTCCACTAAATCTCTATGTTTTGGAAGCTTTTCATCCCGTGGAACTTGAAGATTATGAATATTTGGTAAAATAACACTGGCCTCTCTTTCCCATGCTTGGAATGTTATCACTCATCTCTCCTCATTTCCACTTACTTCTCCCCTGGCTTCCTTTAAGTCTCAGTTAAAATCCTACTTTCTACAGTGCTTGGCATTTGTTAGATACTTCATAAAGGTGTGCTCAGCCATGGACTAAGTCAGGTTCTCTGACTACTTCAAGAGATACTGATTAATTTGGAAAAATGAATACAAGGGATAATATTATTAAAAAAATTAATTAATTAAATTTTTAAAAAGATACTGATTGATGCTTTTCCAATCCCTCTTAATTTTAGTGCCCTCCCTTTGCCAATCACTTCCCATTTATCCTGTATATAGTCTGTACACAATTGTTCTCATGGCTGTCTCTCCTCTTTGACTTTTCCCTTTCTTTACATCCTGAGCACTTAGCATGCTGCCTGGCACACATTAGGTGCTTAATTTATTAAGTTTATTGATTGATTAAGTAATTGTGGACAAGCCTTTATCTGTAATAATGCTCTGGTTCCAGTAAAGTATTTATTTGGTTCTCAGGGGATATTTTAAGGTTTGTATTTGTAGTGTGTGAATTTGTCTCAGCTTCTCAATAGCAGTAAGCTCTGTTGTATAACTCAATCAATGAACCTTTGTTAAGTATCTCTAAGCCATACACTGTGCTAGATGCTGGAGATTTGTATTAGGAGGATGCCTAGTAAGGCAATTTGGCTCCAACATAGAATTCATGAATGGGAATGAAATAAGATAGGGAAAAAATACATAGGAACCCAGTCCCATAAGGCCTGAAATGCTAGCCTCGGCAGTTTATATTATATATTAGAGACGATGAGGGAGTCACTGAAAGGGAAATATGTTCAGGATTATGCCTCATCCAAGGGTCACACAAAGAGATTTATGATTTTCTCCCAGGTCTTTGTCATAACTAATGTATCCCAACTGTCTGGGTCCTCCTATAACCAAATGATTTCTATTCAAGTCCTCTCTAAGCTATGGGTAGCCCTTACACTTATAGCAGTCTTTAGAGTGACCAGAAATCCTGGGACCAGTTTCAAAAGTTAAAGTCTGAATTCAGGCCATCCTTGAATACAATCTATTGAATTGAATACAATCTATTTTGGTCCAGATTGGAAGACTGGTAGGGTTGGGAACAGGTTGGAATGATATAGTGGAAAGAATCTAGACTCAGAGTCAGGAAATTGAATAAGTCATTTATCTCTCTCACCTCAGTTTTCCTATCTGTAAAATGGGAAGAATAATATTTTCACTATCCATCTCACAGTATCTTGATGTATAAAGTGGTTTGTAAATTTCAAAATGCCATGTAAATTTGAGTGATTTTTATTATTCCAGAGTTTTATTATATATTATTTGCTTAAGGAATTCCTGAAGCCTTGGACTAAGTCAAGTTCTCTGACTACTTCAGGAGATACTGAACCATCATGGCTTGAATATTCATTCAACAAATCCTTTCTTCATTAACGTCCTCATGTGGCAATGAAAAACACGTGTTAACACCTGTCAGATTGGCTAAGATGACAGGAACAAATAATGACAAATGTTGGAGGGGATGTGGGAAAACTGGGACACTAATACATTGCTGGTGGAGTTGTGAAAGAATCCAGCCATTCTGGAGAGCAATCTGGAATTATGCACAAAAAGTTATCAAACTGTGCATACCCTTTGACCCAGCAGCGCTACTACTGGGCTTATATCCCAAAGAAATACTAAAGAGCGGAAAGAGACATATATGTGCCAAAATGTTTGTGGCAGCTCTTTTTGTTGTAGCTAGAAACTGGAGGATGAATGGATGTCCATCAGTTGGAGAATGGTTGGGTAAATTGTGGTATATGAAGGTTATGGAATATTATTGCTCGGTAAGAAATGACCAGCAGGAGGAATATAGAGAGGCCTGGAGAGACTTAAATCAACTGATGCTGAGTGAAATGAGCAGAACCAGAAGATCACTGTACACTTCAACAACAATACTGTATGAGGATGTATTCTGATGGAAGTGGAAATCTTCAACATAAAGAAGATCCAACTCACTTCCAGTTGATCAATGAGGGACAGAGGTAGCTGCACCCAGAGAAGAAACACTGGGAGGGGAATGAAAATTGTTAGCACTAATATCTGTCTGCCCAGGTTGCATGTACCTTCGGAATCTAATGTTTATTGTGCAACAAGAAAGTGATATTCGCACACATGTATTGTACCTAGACTATATTGTAACACATGTAAAATGTATGGTATTGCCTGTCGTCGGGGGGAGGGAATAGAGGGAGGGGGGGTAAATTGGAAAAATGAATACAAGGGATAATATTATAAAATATATATATATATATATAATAAAAAAAATAAATAAATAAAAAAAAAAAAAAAAAAAAAAAAAAAAAAAGAAAAACACGTGTTAAGTCCAAGCATTTGAGACTCAGGTACCACAGCCTTCCCTAAGAAGTCTAATCCTTCTACTAAGGAAAGTAAACTCTAGACTCCCATAGCACATTTTGCTTTGTATTTGATTTGTTTGCATTTATTATTATCTCATCTCTTTCATTATTTCATCAGCCCTCAAGGGCACAGGCATCCACCACCTAATACTAGGACTATTGGAAACCATCCCAGTCGGTCCACAAGCATTTATGAAATACTGGCTCAGTGGATTGACTGTCCTTGGAATTAGAAAATGTGGGTTCGCCCCTTTAAGGGAAACAGAGCAAACAGATCTCCAGTAGAACCCTGGAATAATAGTGGCAGCTCAAATTTATATGGCATTTTGAGATTTCCAAATGACTTCTGCTTTGCATTGGCTGTGACTTGGGGATAATTCACTTAACCTCTCAAGGTTCTAAACAGCTATTGCAGAGAACATATTGGTAGAAGGAGAGTCCTTTTGAATAAAATGAAATTACCGTGTTTATGAATATGTATTTATACACTTATAGATAATGTAAGCTAACATATCTATACCAACCATACAGTATATAGTTTTGTTCAGGGTATCCCAAAAGTCCTAGTGCAGTTCCAAGCTATGTGAATTATTAAACTTGACTTCAAAATTAGGGCTCGTTAGGTTCAGATCCTACCTCTGGCATACGCTATATTTCTATATTCAAGTTGCTTAATTTTGGTGCTCTAGGCAATTTCTAAACTGTAAATTGCAGAAATGCTGCTAGTATTCTTTAAAAGAGGGAGTTTTCTCACTGAGAGTTCCATTCAATCAATAAAATCACAGATCTTATAATACCTAGCACAGGGCCTAGCACATAATAGAAATAAGCATTGATTGACTGACCAGTAGATTTTGTTCCTATTCTCCCAAATATTAACATGTAGATATATACGTACAATAAAAACAGAGAATTATACCTGAGAAAATCCTTAGCTTAAAAAGACCAAGGTCTGCCCCTACATCCAGGGCCATCATCAGTCATTCTGACATTTGTCTTGCCATTGGACTCTGATGACTCTGGAGGGGACAGTGAGGTTGATGGATTAATTAAATCCAAGACATCACTTTCCTGATATTATTGGTATCTTCAAGAACAAAAGACAATCAGCAACCAACAATATGTGGGTAATTATATAATATTTATGGTTCTATATGTATATATTTTCTGTACTGTATATGGTTATTTATATACATATTCCTTTCATTAATAAGTATTAATTGACTAGCTTTAGCTGTCTTAGTAAATCATAATTATGAGTCAGGATCAAATGGTCTAAATAGAAAAAAATCTCTTGATTTTGTTAACTGGCAAGATTTTGAGAAAAAGACTAAAGTCAAACTGTGCGTTTGATTTGGTTGCTATGATGTTCCCCAGCTGGCCAAATTGCCCCCTTTAAAAAAATGTATCTAAGCTCTTTACTTGATTCACAGGGACACAGCCTATGAAGAAAACCAGGTGTAAAGCCCTTGGATGCCTCGCTCAATGACAGGTTGAAATAGGAGCATTCCAAAGGCATCCTGCTCTCTGGCCTTGTCTCCATTCAGAATGCACAGATGTTTCATAAAAACTTATAAGGATGGTGCCATTTGCCTCAGGTGGCTAATGAACCTGCTTTAAAGAATTCAGCGGCATTGGCGGACTACAAATGTGGAATAAAAAAAACGAGTTGCTGGGTCAGACGAGGCTTCAGAAACGCAGGGCTAACCCTGACAGACACAGGCTGAGAGGGCATTATCAGTTGATTGGGCCTACCTCTGGACACTTCCCCAGAATCAGCCCACCTCAAAGACCATGAACTCTCACAACTTCACCATAACACAGTTAATAGCTTCTACTGGAACAGGCTAATGAAAATAATCTAGGAGGACCCTTTCCAGCTAATAATATGAGGCAGAGGTAGTGATAACCACTGGAACTAGCTCCCTAAGAAGGGTGAGTGTGATATGGGGAGTGATGGGGGAGCTCATTCCTACCTTTCTTTATCTCAGCTAGACTTTGAAAATGAAAAGGAGTCCCTAAATTGGCTGGTGTTGGATCAGTCACACTATAAAAAATAGTACTAAATGGTGAGCCATTCTTGTATACTTTGAGAAGTATATTTCTTCCTTTTTTCCTCAGCTCATTAATAAACTTTTTCAGTTCATTACACCACTAACTCCCCATATGATGGGCTATTTTTTGTCTCCTTCTGCTCTTATTTGAATTCATGTTGTACCCAAAGCCAATGTTGATATCATATAAAATGGCTGAACATAAAATAAGAATGAATAAATAAAGACTGGTGTTAATTAATTGGAGAGTAGGAGTGGATAAATAATTGATCTTGCCAATTTGATTTCCCATAGAGGATAAGAAATGGTGGAGATCTTGGAGATTATCATGTCAACTCCATCTTTGTACAGCTGGGAAAACTGAAGGAATCCAGAAATAAGAGAAGAAAAGGAGCAGTGATATATAGCTCAGGGACCTCTTGTTTGGGAATCAGAAGTCCTTTATCAGAAGTAGAAAAAGCATTAGTTTTAAAATTAGAGAACTGGATTGGAATTCTGATTCTGACTCTGGCTCCTTTATGACCTTCCATGTGGAGAAGTCACTTGGACTCAGATTTCTCATTTGTAAAATGAAAGGTTTAGCTTGGATGACTCCCAAGATCCCTTCCAGATCTAAGTCTAGGCTCTTAAATTCTGGTTACTTATACTAGCTGAGTGAGAAGTAAAAAATAACTTTAAAAAGTCTTCTGACTTTGGATCATAGGCGTTTTTCTACAAAAGAATGGTCTCTAAATTTCACAGAACATTTTTGTGATTGAGAATTGTTCATTTGCAAATGACAGGGTTCTCTAGACACTGCCTTTGTAGGTAGACCATCTTGAATTATATGTCACACCCTGGAAACGTATTTTTTAAGACAAAAAGCAGAATGTGGTTATTACATGGGACAGGAATTAATTAAAGGCTTAAATATATGGGCTAAGTGGTGCTTTGATAAATATCTATCCTATGACTTTTAATCACATTGGCAACTTGGAGTCAAACTCCAAGACTCCAACATGTTGTTATTACTTATTAACTGATTTAGAGTCAGGTCAAAAAAAAAAAAAGACAGTTTCCAAGCATTGACATATGAAATATTTACAGTGTTCAGGTATTGCTTGCAAGTAACTCATCCTATGTTTGTGAAAACAGAAGTAGACCAACCACCCATATGCCCTCATGATGGCATCTTGTGGGATTTAAATTGATGAACGTGCTTTTGTTCTTGCCATGCAAATAATTTATCAGGGAGAAATCAATACTAATTTGATCTTCCCAAGAGAAATATCAGAGTGAGATCTCAGGTCTGATTCTGATCTCATTGTTACAGGAAGAAAAATAGGCCTTTCTTACTTGCCAGAATATTCAGTAGTATACCTCTATTCTTTAAAGGGTGGAATGTGGCTATCCAGATAAAAAAAATGTAGAAAAATAACCTTGAATTTGATATGAGAACATTTAGAAAAATTATCTCACAATCACAGAATTTTTAAGTAGGAAGATACTTATGAATTCATAGACTCACAGTATTTCAAAGCTGAAAGAGATCTAGGCAGCAAACCTATTAGTTATACCCAAAAAGAATTTGCAGTGGCTGTTCAGTCGTTTCACTTAGGTCCAACTCTTCATGACTCCATTTGGAGTTTTCTTGGCAAAGATACTGGAGCGGTTTGCCATTTCCTTCTCCAGCTCATTTTACAGATAAGGAAACTGAGGCAAACAGGGTGATATGACTCGTCCAAGGTCACACAGTTTGTAAGTGTCTGAGGCCAGGCTTACAATCAGGAAGAGAAGCCACCCTGACTCCAGACCTGACATTCTACACCACAAAACTGCTCCCCCCCAAAATTCACCCCACCACTATAGTATACCTGACAGTTAGTTATCCTTCAAATATTATAAAACTTTCAGTGAAGAGGAAGTCACCACATATGCCTGCAGTCTTTTTCACTTTGGAACAATTCTAATTTTTTGCTCTGAAATTGAACCTAAACATGCTCCTTGCGAATTCTATCCATTGTACAATGCTTCCATTTTACAGATGAATAAATCAGGCTAGGAAAGATTAAGTGACTTTTTATAAAAACTTCTCTCCTTTGCTATTATTCTTTTTCTTCCCCTTCCTCCATTTCTTTCTCTTTCTTTTTTCTCTTTTCTTTTTCTTCCTTTATTTCTCTTTGTTTTCTTTCTTGCTTTCTCTCTTTCCTTCTCAGACCCCCAATTTCATTGGTGTCTGTCTTTTACCAATACAGATCAGTATCTTCTCAACAACATATAGCCTTAGAGAGGTGCTTGGAAAATTGAGAGGTTAAATGGCCTGTCCAGGAGCATATACCCCGTACATAAGAGGTGAGATTTAAAACCTGGGTCTTCGGTACTTCAAATCCAAGTATCTAGCTATGGTGTTATGAAAGGAGAAAGCTAGCTAGTCCAAGCCCACTCATTTTACAGGTGAGGAAAATAAGGTCCAGGGAGTAAAAGTGACTTGTTTAAAATTCTGGAATCATCTATTGTGGTATTTGAGCCCAAATTTTCTGACTTCAAATTCCATCTTTTTTCCACTGCACCATCTCAAGGTTCTCCTATTCCTTCCTT